>NW_026895624.1:0-168727 GCF_033153095.1 Gastrolobium bilobum | reverse complement strand
ACTTTTCAAAGGCTTCGGATTTATGTCTCATTAGGTACACATACCCAAATCTTGATTTATCATCAGTAATGGTGATGAAATAGGAGTATCCTCCTCTAGCCTCTATAGACATTGGGCCACAAACATCAGAGTGAATGAGTTCTAATAACTCACTAGCCCTATGACTTTCAAGCCCTTTGGGCTTGTGACGAGTCATTTTCCCAGTTAGACAAGATTCACATTGTCCATAGGATTCCAAATCCATGGAATCTAGGTATCCATTTGCATGCATCCTAAACAATCTTGTTTCATTTATGTTCCCTAGTCTACAGTGCCAAAGATTAGATTGATTATCTGTCCTAGGTCGTTTCACATTTACATTGAGCACTTCAGTTCCCATTTTCAAAACATATAAGCCATTTATTAAAGAAGCAGTACCAAAAACAATATCATTCAAAATGATAGAAAATGTACCATCCCTAATAGTAAAAGCAAAACCATCTTGTTCTAAACAAGAAATAGAAATAATGTTTCTAGAAATGCTAGGAACATAAAGACAATTATTCAAATGCAATAAAAGGCCCGTAGGCAAAATGAGGTCGGTATCTCCAACAGCTTGAGCAGCAACTCTTGCTCCATTACCAACGCGGAGGTCCACCTCGTTCTTCTCCAATCTCCTGAGGCTCCTAAGCACCTGCAACACATTGCAGATATAAGAACCAGAACAGGTATCCAATACCCATGAAGTCGGATTAGCACAAGATTAATTTATCTCAATCATGTAAATACCTGAGGTAGAAGTATCATCATGCTTCTTGTCCTTCACACTCTTCAGGTAGTCTGGACAATTACTCTTCCAATGGCTTTTTTTGCCACAATGGAAGCACTCAGCATCACTTTTGTCCTTGGGTGCATTCTTACCCTTCTTTTTGCCTTTCTTCTTCTTGGATTTTCCTTTGGGCTTAAGGGAGTTGCCTTTAGCAGGCTCTTTGCCCTTACCCTTAGCCTTATTAGGCCCACCAATCAGAAGAGCTTGTGTCTTATCCTTCTTGATAGACACTTCAGCAGTTGTTAACATACTTAACAACTCAGGCAAGCTCACAAGCATCCCATGCATATTGTAATTCATACTGAATTGACTGAAGGAAGGTGGAAGTGAGGTGAGGACTAAGTCATTACTTAGCTCGGCATCCATCACGAAGCCTAGATTTCTTAGCTTCTCAATGAGCCCAATCATCTTAAGAACATGACTGCTCACAGACATGCTCTCAGACATCCTGCATGAGAACAATTCTCTAGAGGCATCATACCTCTCATGCTGCCTTTAATATCATACAACTCCTTGAGATGCAAGATAATAGAGGGAGCATCCATATACTCATGCTGCTTTTGCAGTTCAGGCGACATGGATGCCAACATAATGCAGAATGCCATCACATTGTCATCCATGTGCTGTTTATGAGCTTCGAAATCGAAACTTTCATAACCAGCTTCCCCTTCCTTAGGAGCTATGGGTAAGTCAGCATCTAGAACATAAGTAATCTTTTCTTCCCTAAGAACAATTCTCAAGTTTCGATACCAGTCCATAAAGTTTGAACCGGTCAGTTTGTTCGTATCGAGTATAGAGCGCAGTGACAGTGGATTAGTCATACTAAAACTGAAAAAAAAAATGTAAAGATAAATTAATTAATATATATTGTCATGTAATAAGAACAAAATATTAAAGACTTTAAATAATATGCCCCATCCCACTCTTTTATTTAAGTCAATGACCCTTAAAATCTAACTTAGGGTTATTCTACTTTTAGATTTTACCTTAGTGGGATTTTAAGAGTACTATTATTTATTTTAACCCTCGTCTGAGACCGCAAGATTAAATTAAATAATGGGTTGATCCTTATCAACAGTATCTCATACCTTCTCTTAACATTAGGTTGACAACTCTTTGTCACTTAGTGGTGCATCTCATGCAACCAACCTAGCACTATTACCCTAAGCACATAAGCCTGGTTGAGCCTGCAACTCATGCACTCAGTTAAGCACTAACCAGCACCCTAAGTGTCTTACACTTCTAATACTTCTCTTATTCAACGAAACGGTGGGTCCCAACTGAGTTGTGGAGCACCACTATTTAGAGGAGGTTTGAGTAATATTGGTGGTGGGAGGTAATCATGCGCTTAATAATTGATTCCTTTAAGGGTTCCTTTTATTTAGGGTTTACTAAGTCTCATCAAATGCATATGTATTATTGTCATGCTAGTCGTAAACTATGTCAAACATCTATCGGATTACACTAGTCGTAATTGGACGTGCACAATAAAGCATACAAACACGATTTGTCCAATTCATGCATACTAGTCGTTTTAAGCCATAAGAGCATACATCCGCGATACACTATCTCATGCATACTAGTCGTTTTAAAACATACAAGCATATATAAATAAAACAGTTTTAATTGAGACGGTCATGGTGCTCGCGCATTCTTCCATCTTCCTCCTTATGCCACGGCTCCTTCTCGTCTAAACGCCACTAGCCTAATTCTCTAATTACAAAATAATTAAAGAAACTCCAATACATCTTTGGAGGAACAAAAGAATGTACAAAATTTAAAATTCAAAAAATACACCTTTAATTTAATTAGAGCAAAATTACACATCTAATTTAAAATTAAATAAAAAATTTGAAATTTAAATTCGGGCACCATGACCATCCCTTCCATTTTGCACCTGAAAAGTTAAACAACTTGCAAGCACAAAATATCGAATATTAAATATGTTCTCACATATATCTTGATATTTTAACAATTAAAATATCAAAACAAGAATAAAAATTCAAAATCTCCTAATTTTTTCTAAATGGCCGAATCATGCATCTTTATACATAATTCAAATCTTTGTATATTCTTTCTCAAAGAACACAAAAATTAAATCATACATACAACCATCATTCCCTGTATGGCCGAACCATATATGATAAATTTTGTCACAAAAATTTCATGCTATGCTCATGAACAATTCATACAAGCAAAGACACAAAATTATCAAGATCAAATGAACAAATTTAACAACATTGATTTTTATTCATATGACCGAGACATGCTTAGAACCATTCATGCATTTTGAAACAAAATCATGGAGAAAAATGAGAAAACAATCAAGGTACATAAAGTACCCCTCATGGCCGAATTATTCCCTTTCCAAAAAGGTGTTTCTTTTCTAAACTTTCACAAAGAAAGAAAAAAAAAACCATGAACACATATAGACATATGAACATAGCAATCACATTAACATGTTCATAAAAACAAAAACTTTAACAATTTAAAGCATTGTAATTCAAAATCCATATGCAAAGATTCAAGCTTTAACTCTTTAAAGATCTTTTGACCGTAAATTTACATTGAAACATTAACCTTTAACGCTTAGAAGATTGAATTCAAATAATTCAAATGTAAAATATAATCTTGACCGTAAAGAACAAATTTTACAAACAAGGTACCATCACCCGTCTATAGTAAAGTAATCGGGCTCTGATATCACTTGAAAGAAAGAGCCTTGAAGGTCGTAGGCATGTGAGGATGAAAAACAACATTTTTCAAAGCGGAATTACACATACCAATTCAAGATTCATGTTTTAGAACAGAATGTTACCTTGTTTGTAATTCAAAACTTGAAGATGATCAATGTTAGGCTTGAAGGTTCAAACCCTCTAATGTTGATCCACACAACCCTTTGTCAAGATGCAAGAACCGTTCTTGAAAACCACCAATCGAACACCAAAAGGAAGCAAGCTAGGCGTTCTAATAGGAGAGGAAGGAGGCAAGTAGGGGTGATAATAAGGCCAGGGGCCTTAGGCCCGGCCCGTTTTGGCTCGGTTCGGCTCGTCTTTTTTTATTATTAAGCCCAGACTTATACTCAAGCAAAAGCCTTTTTATTTAAAAGGCCTCAGGCTTCCATAGCCAAGCCCGGCCTTGAAGCCTTTAATTTATATTTTTATATTAATCATTTTAACATCCTTTTCTCAGTTTTCTGTCTCTGCTCTATCTCTTCTCCCCGATCTAAGTCATCGTCCCACCAACAGGTAAATGAAGTCATGTTCATCATCTATTTTTATAAGCCATGCGGATTCCACGGCTTATAATGATGCTTATAGCGACGACCGTGGAAGAAAATTTAATGTAAAATGTGGAAGAAAATTTATTGGTGGGGTTCAAATCTAGTGTAAAAAATCTAGAATATTAAGGAATGTGGAAGAAAATTTAATGTAAAAAATCTAGAATGTGGAAGAAAATTAAGGAAAAGCAACGTAAAATAAAGTAAAGGTGCTGTTGTTATTTTGATTTTTTAATATTAATGTTTTTTTATTATAAAAGAAACAACTATTATTTTCTTTCAAAAAAATACATATCAATGCATGATTAATGGGCTAAATACTGCTACAAATTGGAAGGTAAGGTTTTTATTTTTAATAAATAAACAGGCCACAAGTTTTTATTTTTTGTAAACGAACCAGGCCACAGGCTAATATTATATTTGTAACAGGTAAAAGACTAAGGCCAGTCTGACACGTTTAAATACAGGCCTGGCCCGTTAAGATCAAAGCTCGGCTCGGCTCGGCCCATTAACACCCCTAGAGGCAAGGTTTCAAGGTGTTTAGATGAGTGAATTTTCAGCAAGAAAATACAAAAAAGTGGCGCATGAATTGTCGGAGAAGTGGTAGGTTTTTCACACTCAACCCTTAGCCGAATTCACCTTTAAAAAGAGACTAAAGGAGGATTATATGCTGCTGATTTTGAGTCATAAAATCACTCCAAAATCATATCATGGAGCGCACAAATCATGCTGATTTTGAGTCATCAAATCACTTTAAAATCAGATCATGGAGCACACAAATCATGGAGCGAAATAAGACTGACAACCAAGTCAATTTATTGGTCTAACAACCATCCTATGGCTACCTATTTCAACGCCCCATTCAGCCATAAAATCCTCTCCTAAAATCAAGGACATGATTAAGATAAGATGCTAATTGAATTCAAATTCAAATCTAGCTCTTATCTTCTCCTTTTGTTATGAAACCAAACTACTATAGTCAATTCAAATTCAAATATTTAAATTATGAAATTAAATATTAGATAATTAATTTAACTATTTAAATTAATTAAATAATGTCTTGGACTATCCAATCCCATTATCACCATCCATGCGCCTCCTTCATTCTTAGGTAGGCTTCCAAACTTCTTCTTGGGCTAAAAACTATTATTAGGCCCAAAACCTTTAATGCTATAATGTCAAGACAATAAGGTGTTAGTGTGTGACCCATTAGGCCCAACATAGCCACTGACATAAATGGGCTTGGACCCAACAATACCACAACCCATTTAATGACAACACAGAGCACTAGTAATGCTTTGTTGCCCCAAAGCTAGTTAAGTTAATGACATGATCATCCTATTAAATATATTTGGTTACTGTATGTATTTATTTTCGTCTCGGTTACCTTCCCATTAAACCTAGGGTGAGGAAACTTATCAACCCTTGCAATTTAGGGTAAGCTTTAACTTAAAATAGGGAGTCTTCAATTTACTGACTCTAAAGGCAGATCATCTCATGATCTCTTTTGCTATGCATAGATTCTCGAGTCCCGTAACTGTCATCCCGATTTCTCCACTTTACAGATAACCTAATCCCTCACAGAGATTTGACGAATTCCTTCAGCTTATCACCCTAGGTTTGTGTTCTTTCAGGACATGCCCAAAGATATACCTATGTATCTCCATGTTTCACCAGACGAGGTATACAATCAAAACATGCTTTCTAGAACACAGTCTAGGTGAAAACTTCTGGTCTAAGGAAAGACATACCCCAATAATAAGAGGCTTCTCTAATGATACTATTTGTGAGATTTCCTCATAGAGTCTTGATGGGACATAAATTCGTTCCCATCTAAGCCCATTTTGATGGCAAAATACCATACGTTCCCTCATCTGATGAGCAACTTCAGCATAAAAATCACTTGTTTTACACATTTGTGGCAAAAACATAGTGGGGGAACGGATGGTAACATATTCCTTTAAAATATATTAAAAGGGGAACGGACTGAGACGCATTTAATGCACCTGCTCCATTCATTTAATGATTCTGTACACTTTGCAGGTAACGTAGAGTTAAAGACTTCTAAAAAGCAAGGCAGTGCACCATCTGAGCAGCTGGAAACGTGAAGAGCAGAGAATCAAGAGTTCTCATTGGCTGAAAACAGAAGCAAAATATGGGAAGGTCTGCAAACAACGGCTAATCATCACCAAACTCTGTTCCATTCAGCAATTCACGCGAGCTTCACACTCTGCTGCCACCGTCCCGTCCCCTCATTCAAGCAACTAGCTCCAAGGGAATTACAGTCTTGCCACTCCTCTTCCAGCTATAAATAGAACCACCCTCACACAAAAACATCATCGGATCCTGGAGGGTTTGCAGTCCGAAAGAAAGAGATCACTTAGTAGTAGTTAGTAACTTAGTTTAATTTTAAGTTGTAACTGTAGTTAAGTGAAAACCCTTTTCCCCTTCTCTGTAAACAATCATCAAGACTCCTCACAAGCAAATACCCGTCTTTCTCCATTTTCTGTTTCTTTTTGTAAATTGTCTTTTAAATTAATATAAGTATTTTTCTCTTCGTTCCAATCGTTATCTCTTGACTGAATCTCGGGTCTATGTGATCTCAGTTGAGAATAATTATGTTTAACCTATCAGTCATGAGCTGAACTATCTGTGGAACGGGTAAACTGTGAAACTCTTAAAGAACTGTTTTCAAAAGTCTTGACCGAAGCTTTTGTATTTCTTTGGCTAAGTAAGCTATATTCATTGTGCGCCAATGGAAATTGGGTACATACTGAGAAAGGAACTTCCATAAGGAAGGGATTTCAGACAGCTTAGTCATTGGGAGAAGGTAGATGTCATGGCAAAAACGCTACTGGTCACCTTAGGAATAAGGGGCCAACTCGTCCATTTTAAGGTTCTGAACTAAGTACCTGTTGGAGTCAAGGGAGCCATAGGAATATGGAAACTTGTGAGCCATCTAGACCATGAGCTGAGGAATTAGAGTTGGCAGGCAAAGAAACTGGGACAAAGCCAAAAGGTGCTAAGTCTTGAGCAGAGAAAACACCCATTTAAGAGTAAAGCAGTGAATCCGTTCCTTCTGTTAAACTGTTTTAACCACCACCCTGTTGTCTCTTGATTATAGTTATTTCTATTTTAGTAGTTTTATTTTATTTTATTTAGTACTTATAAAAACTCCAATGATTGTTATCTCACCTTCTTCTAAACAGGAAGGATCACATACATAACGCAGCGAGCAACTGTTTGCCATCAGATTGAACCTACTGTTCCTGAGGAACGTTGTCAAGACAGTAGGAAACGTTTGACCAGACAGTTCATTTACTAACTTTTCTTCTCATTTTAACTCTTTATAAACAGTGATAAAACAATAATTAGCACTCTATTGACACGAGCTGTCGAACTCGCGCAAATTAATTAAATTAGGTTTATTAAAAATTTGTAGTAAAGCGTCAACCTAAGTCGTCTCTCAAGAAATTTGCAAGGATCTTAATCGCTCAGTTATAAAAATAAAAATAAAATGGAAACCAAATGAAAAGAGAAAATAAGGATAAACGAAAACTAAAGAAAAACAGAAACTAAAATGAGGGGTTTAATATGATTGTAAATTTAAATGAAAATAAAATAAATTAAAAGCAATCAACCCAAGAATTAGGATTCCAAGGATATCCATCATTGGACAAATAATTACCAAATCGCGATTGATCTCAATTGAATCAGAATCCTTATTTCCAATTGAGAACCCTCTCTAAGCGATCGCTTAGCGTTTGGTCGAATACGGCGCGTCTACTCGCGCAATCGTGGAGTATCAACCCGTTCGACTTGAGTTCATTGGCTTAATCAACCTAACCATTAAATCTAATGGTTAATCTCTTTCCTAAGAACGCAATCGCGTATCTCAGATTGAACACCCACAATCACGCGATGCCAAACCGAGTGGGAAAGAGAAACGAATTTGGTTCAAAATGAGGCGCAGGTCCTCAAGATTCAACCATGGAATCCTCAACCTTTGGGTTGATTACAGAAAAGAGGAGAGAAAAAAGACGAAAATTATATTAATTTCAAAACTGTAAAATTCAAACTCAAATGAAAGATGTCATTAAATGAGTTGTGGTCTTGTTGGGCCCACGACTTTAGCTAAGATATCTCCATATCTTTAGTTCATGAGGTCTTTACCTTGTATCTAAATACAAGTAGATAAGTCGTGCTAGTCTTACCCGAGATCACTGATCCCCATTCTCAGTGTCTCTAGACTAGGAACATAAAATTTAGGAATAAACATCTGGTATCCTTGAATCCTCATGATCGTGATCTCATCACAGATACTCAAGAGATACCTATTCTATTCCAAGGGGTTTATCTAGTTACTCATATGATAAATTAACAATGATATCGAGATAAAATATGAAACAGGATAAAAAGTGCTTATGATTTATTTGCGACAATATAAAAGGTACACATATGTCCTAATCTAATCAAAAGATTGTCTCTAGGCATCCATATACTAACAGGATCTTTGTGAGAAGGACTGATGGAAGGGTTTTAAAAGTGGAATGGTCATAAGTTTTGAGTCAAGGAACGTGCTTCAATTTTTCTGTTCCAGAGCTGGACTTTTCTGTTTGAAGGGACACCTTGTCTTTTGTACCTTCTTTCCTTCCTTTGGAGGAAGCTTTTCTGGTATTTTTTTCTGAATTCTTTTTAATGGCTGTCCCCATTTTTCTTTGTTTTCTTTCTTTCTGTCCTTTATGCTCATTTCGGATTTGTTCCTTGCTCTTTTTTGTTGACCTGTGAGTGAGTGTGATTGTGTGGGATAAAGTTGTGGTGTGAATGGGACTGGAAGTGTTTGGATGATTGTGAGGGGGTTAGTGTTTGGTGGTTTGATCCCTGTTAGTGAAATTCACCTGTTCTTCAGCAGAACTTACAACATCAAGGCAAGTTTAGAAGTTTTATTGTGGTGACACCTCAGGAACGCTCTCATGAGTATGTGTTTGACATTTTTTGTTACTCACCAGTTTTAGTTCACACAGATCAGCCTTCTTAAAAAATCTGAAGATTAAATTCATTTCACCTTTCCTATGTCAAGCATTCAGAGTAAGAACAAGAATGATTACTTAGTGACTTTGTGTTTCATGTCATTGGTTATTCAAAGTTTCACAGCCACAGTACTATAAATGAGATGCATGCTCCAAACAGTTTGATCAAAAAAGATTTTTTCTATTTAAAAAAAAAGGCATTAAAAATTACACTAGGGAACGAAAAGGGAAATAAAAGGAAATAACATAAAGCAATAAACATATGTGGTTTTTAGACCACCCCAAAACTACGTTCCTGGAACAGAACGTATTTTACTTGTTTGGACTTGGAGTTTGAACATTAGATGCTCTCTCCATTTCTGGGAGCTGTGTGGTTAAGTTTAACCACCCCAAAACTTTGCTATTTGTTCAGGAGCAATTGTGTCTACTGGGTTGCCTCCCAGTCAGCCCTTATTTTAATGTCTTTAGCTAGACATGTTACTTACTTTTCAGCTGGAGTCAGAAAGAGGGATACTTTCCTCTTTTTAATTGAATTTTTCATCAGAATATAGCTCCAACCTGTGTCCATTAACTTTAAAAGAGCGGTCATGCTCCGTTCCTTGAATTTCGAAAGCTCCATTTCCTGCATCTTTTACGATTTGATATGGCCCAGTCCATCTTGATTTGAGCTTTCCTGGGAACAATCGGAGCCTGGAGTTGAATAGTAACACTTGCTGACCAACCTTGAGCTCTCTGCTCCTAATTCTTTTGCCGTGCCACTTTTTCGTCTTTTCTTTGTACAACTTGTGATTTTCATACGTGTTTCCTCTGAATTCTTCCAATTCCTCAAGCTGTAGTGTTCTCTTCTCTCTTGCTGCTTTTTCATCCATGTTGAGCGCATAAACTGCCCAATATGCTTTGTGTTCTAACTCTAGAGGGAGGTGGCATGCTTTGCCAAATATCAATCTGTAAGGGGAACATCCTAAAGGTGTTCGGTAGGTTGTTCTGTAAGCCCACAATGCCTCATCTAATTTGAGAGACCAGTCTTTCCAAGAAGGATTAACAACCTTCTCTAGAATTCTCTTAACCTCACAGTTAGAGACTTTAATAAGTCCACTGGTCTGCGGATGATATGGGGATGCCACTTTGTGTTTGACCCAATATTTCTCCAACAGTCTCTCAAACTGGCGATTAATGAAATGTTTCCCACCATCACTGATGATACAGCGGGGGGTTCCATATCTTGTCAAGATGTTTTTCTTTAAGAATTTTATAACCACCTTGGCATCATTAGTGGGTAAGGAAATAGCTTCCACCCACTTACTTACATAATCAACATCCATCAATATAAATTTATTCCCACAAGAAGGGGGGAAAAGCCCCATGAAATCAATGCCCCACACATCAAACAATTCAACTTCTAATATGGGATTAAAGGGCATTTCATTCTGTTTAGTTAAATTACCCTCCCTTTGACATTTATCACATTGTTTAGCATATTGAAGAGCATGTTTAAAAAGGGATGGCCAATAAAAACCCGATTGAAGTATCTTGGACGCAGTTCTGATTCCGCCTAGATGGCCTCCATAGGGGGATGAATGACATTGAAAAAGGATTTGAGGTTGCTCTTCTTCTGGGACACACCTCCTTATCATTTGGCCCACACATCTTTTGAATAATAAAGGTTCATCCCAGAGATAGCTCCTGCAATCATGATAAAATTTCTTTTTCTGCGTCCAGCTTGCTTCATATGGTTCCAATCTTGCTGCAAGGAAGTTGGCTATATCAGCAAACCAAGGCACGTCAACGTCTTTGTCATTGATGAGAAATAATTGTTCGTCAGGGAACGTTTCCTTGATAGGTAGCCCCACTTCCATGTGTTCCAATCTGGACAGGTGATCAGCAATTTGATTTTCGCATCGCCTTCTTTCTTTGATCTACAGATTGAATTCTTGCAGCAGTAAGATCCATCTTATCAACCGTGGTTTTGCTTCTTTCTTGGCAAATAGATATCTAAGAGCTGCATTGTCAGTGTGGATAATGACTTTTGATCCCAGAATGTACGGCCTGAACTTTTCACAAGCATATACTACAACTAATAGTTCTTTTTCAGTGACTGTGTAGTTCACTTGAGCTTCATTCAGAGTTTTGCTAGCATAGTATATGCTCCGAAAGAGCTTATCCTTCCTCTGACCTAAAACCACCCCTATAGCTTGGTCACTTGCATCACACATTAATTCAAAGGGTAGATTCCTGTCCGAAGGTTGGATAACAGGCGTAGTAACTAATTGACTTTTCAAACCTTCGAAAGCCTTCAAACAGTCGGGGCTAAATTCAAACTTCACATCTTTTTCCAGCAAATGGCACAGAGGTCTAGCTATTTTAGAGAAGTCTTTGATGAATCGTCTGTAAAAACCTGCATGCCCAAGAAATGACCTCAGTGTTTTAACACTTACCGGAGGTGGCATCTTTGCTATGGCTTCTACTTTGGCTTGGTCCACTTCTAACCCGTTCCTGGAGATTTTATGTACTAAGACAGTTCCTTCTTTTACCATGAAATGGCATTTCTCCCAGTTAAGAACCAGATTAGAAGAGATACATCTTTGAAGAACTTCTTCTAAGTTGACCAGACAGTGATCATATAACGTTCCCAAAATTGAGAAATCGTCCATGAAAACTTCCACTCCTTCACCTATCAAATCAGAAAAAATAGAGAACATACACCTTTGGAACGTTGCTGGTGCATTGCACAATCCAAAAGGCATTCTTCTGAAAGCAAACGTTCTGTAGGGGCAAGTGAAGGTGGTTTTGTGTTGATCCTCTGGTGCTAAAGCAATTTGGTTATATCCAGAATATCCTTCAAGAAAACAAAAGTATTCTTTACCTGCCAGGTGGTCTAGCATCTGATCTGTAAAGGGCAGTGGGAAATGGTCTTTTCTGGTAGCATTATTGAGCTTTCTGTAGTTCTGGCAAATTCTCCATCCCGTAACTTTCCTGATGGGGATCAGTTAATTTTTCTCATTTAATTCTACAGTTATGCCCCTCTTTTTGGGAACACACTGAACAGGACTTACCCAACTGCTATCAGAGATGGGGTATATGATCCCTGCATCTAACCATTTGATTACTTCTTTCCTAACCACTTCTTTCATGATTGGATTCAATCTCCTTTGGTGTTCTACTGAAAAGTTGTTAGGGTCAGTCAATAATATTTTATGCATACAGAAAGAAGGATTGATACCTTTAAGGTCGGCTATGGTCCATCCAATAGCTCCTTGATATTTCTTCAGCTTGCTAATCAGCAGTTCTTCTTGTTCGTTGGTGAGTAGTGAGGAGATGATGACATGCAGGGTGTCATTGCTTCCCAGATACGCATACTTCAAGTGTTGGGGAAGAGGCTTAAGTTCCAAGTCAGGAGGTTGTTCTGAAGATGGTTTTTTGACTTATTTTTCCTTTTCAGATCTTTGTAGAGGTTCAGGTTTCCTTTCTTGCAGATAGTAATTCTACTCCTCTTTCTGCAAACCCTCTTCCATTTCTTCGGCTTCTAGATTTATATTAATCTAGTTATCTGATAATGTGATTGCAGAGCATTCTTCCAGATCTTCATCCTCATCATAAAATTTCATTGCTTTGATGACATTGAATTTAACTTCATCATCATGTACTCGCATGGTAAGTTCCTCTTTTTGTACATTGATGACCGCTCCTTCGGTTGCTAGGAACGGTCGTCCCAGGATGATGGGAACGTCTATATCTGCTTCATAGTCCAAAATGATGAAGTCAGCAGGAAAGATAAATTTATCTACCTTGACTAGTAGATTTTCCACCTTTCCTTCTGGTTTGACAATGGATCTATCTGCCATCTGTAAGGTTACAGTGGTTGGTTTTGCTGGTCCTGTGGCCAATTGTTTAAAAACTGAGGAGGGCATAAGGTTGATGCGTGCCCCTAAGTCACACAAGGCTTTACTTTGGTACGTGTTCCCTATTGTACAAGGTATGGTGAAACTTCCTGGATCCCGTAGCTTAGGTGGGAGTTTGCCCAAGTATTGGCAGCTTTCTTGTGTCATCTTCACAGTTTCATATTCGGTTATTCCTCTCTTTTTGGAGAGAATGTCCTTCATGAATTTGACATACTTGGGCATCTGTTCCAGCGCGTCTACCAGGGGTATGTTGATGTGGAGTTATTTTAGAATGTCCATAAACTTTCCAAACTGCTTATCATCTTGTTGCTTCCTTGTTCTTTGGGGGAACAAAATTTTGACTGGGACTTGCTCGGTTTGTAGTGGACTGCTTGTTTTGCTACTATCCACTGGATTTTCGTCAACTTCAACTTCTGCCTCAAGTTCTAGGTTTTGCTCGACAGCTGCCTGTTGTGGTGGTTTGTCGTGTTCCCCCTGGTGTCTAGGGTTGAGTTCTTGGGAGCTGTTGCAGCTTGTGTAGTGGTTTTCCCACTTCTTAATGTGACTGCCTGGATCTGTTCAGGTTGAGATTTGGAGGGGACGTTAGTATCCCTTGGCAGATGTCCTGGTGTCCTGGTGTTAAGGCTAGTAGCTATCTGTCCCAGGTGGGACTCAATGTTTCTGACCACAGCATCATTCCTGGTGACATATTCTTTGACATAGCTTTCCTGGGTGTTGATGCGTTGGTCATCTCTTTGGAATAGAGCATAATTGGTTCTTCTCTGTGGTTCATAAGCTTCGTTCCCACTGCTTCTGCCTTGTTGATATGGCTGCAGCTGATTGTTGTATGGTCTTTGGTTCATGGGTGGTCTCCATTGTGGATTATGGTTCTGATCCTTCATTATGGTTCCTCCAGGGTTTTGATTGTTGTTGCTCCCTGCAGTCTGGTTGCCTCTGGCCTGGGTGAAGTTTCTGTTCCCGAAGTTTTCTACATAACACACCAAGGCAGTAGATAGACAGTCTGTTGAATCACGAAGGTCACCACAGGCTGAGCATGGTTCACTCTCAGTTGATGTGAGTTGTAAGACTTCTATCCTTGGTTGTTCTTGATCAGCTTTCAGGTTCTTCACCTCATTCATCAGTGTGGCCAGTTGGGACTCCATGGCAGTTTGTTTGTTTAATTCAAGCATGTCTGGCTTCCTTACTGGATTCACCCTGTCTAGTGGCCACTGGAGAGATCTTTCTGCAGTCCTTCAATGATTTCGTACCTGGATTCAAGGGTACTTGTAAAAAATATCCTCCTGCAACAAAGTCTAAATGTGATTGAGAAGTATGGTCAATGCCTTTATAGAAAGACTGTAAAACTCCCCAACTCTCTACCCCATGGTTTGGATGTTTTCTGATGATGTCCTTGTATCTCTCCCAAGCTTCATAAAGATTTTCTCCATGAAACATTCTAAAGTTAGAGAGTTCTGCCCTAACATCAGCTTGTCGAGACATAGGGAGAAACCTTTTCTATGAACTTGTTAGAAAGTTCCTCCCAAGAGTGTATGTATCTAGGGGTGAGAGTTTTCATCCATGTTTTTGCTTTTGAGCCTAGGGAGTGAGGAAACAGCCTCATTCTCATGCTTTCCTCTGTCACACCCTCAGCTTTGAAATTATCACAGATATCTTGAAAGTTTGTGAGGAGTGTGTAAGGATCTTCTGCAGGGAGTCCATGAAAGACTCCAGCTTCCCTTATCATGTGGAACATGATGGGTTTCAATTCAAAATTGGGGGCTACAGGAGGGAGGATTACTCCCCTTTCTGGTCTGTTCCTGAAAGGAGCAGCCAGGGTTCTAAAGTTCTGTTCAGGAGGGATGTCATCATTGTTATTGCTATGATGAGCCATGTTTTCAAAAATATTTTCCCTGAGATTTCTTCTCCTTCTATGTAAAGTGCGTTCTAGCTCAGTGTCAAAGAAGAACTCAGGTATCTCAGTGGAGTGGGGAGAATCTGTTTCAGACACTTCACTCATAAACCATAAAACAGATAATATGAATCAGCAGAATATGTGACAAATAAAAATGGAAATGAAATATACAGAGTATGTATGTACTTAATACAATGATATGGACAAAATTTAGTGTATCTATCCCCGGCAACGGCGCCAAAAACTTGTTGGGTGCTTAGAGGCTGTTGGATGAAAATATAGTATGATGAAAACGTTTCTCAGTTTACTAAGAAAGAACACAAGTGTTTTCTTAGTTTAACCCAAGTGCGCAAGTGCATGTATCAAGTAATAAATAGGAGTATTATGCCCAGATTATCGTTCCCACGAGGATAGAACTCTAATTAGTGTCTTATACTGTTTGATAAAGAATGAAAATGAAAAGAAAAGTTAGTAATTGACCTGTTTGGTCAAACGTTCCTTACTGTCTTGACAATGTTCCTCAAGGACAGTAGGTTCAATCAGACAACAAACTGTTCATCGCTTCGTTATGTATGTCAACCTTCTTGTTTAGGGAAGGAACAACAATATTCATGAGAGGTTTATAGATACAAGATTAAATAAAGAAAAATACACAAAGTAATAACAATAATCAAGAGACAACATGGTGGATGGTTTAAAAACAATAATCACAGAACGAACGGACCCACTGCTCCGTTCATAAAAAATTATTTTCTCTACTCAGGACTCAACACTTAAGTATTTGTTCCAGTTTCCTTTCTGCCAACGTCTGATTCCTCAGCTTATGGACTAGATGCCTCACAAGTTTCCATATTCCTATGGCTCCTTTGACTCTAACAGGTACTTAGTGCAGAACCTTAAAATGAATGAAGTGGCCCTTTATTCCTAAGGCAACCAGCAATATTGTTTCCACAGTACTGCCTTCCCCCTCTGGTTAAGCTGTCTGAAATCCCTTCCTTATGGAAGATCCTTTCTCATTATGTGTTCGATTTCCAAAGATACATAATGAAGATAGCATACGTAACCAGAGAAACACAAAAGCTGTAATACAAGAGCTTCGAAAATAACTTTTTAAGAACTTTGCAGTTTTTTCATTCCACGAATAGTTTAGCCCATGGTTACTAGTTTAAACATAATTATTCCAAACTGAAGTCCCATAGACCCGAGATTCAGTTCAGAGATAACAAGTGGAAAGGAGAGAAATAACACTTGTATTTAAATGAAAACAAATTGATTACAACAAAATGAAAAGTGGAGAAGATGGTTGTTGCTCGTGAGGAGTCTCAAGTGGGTGATACAGAAATAAGAAGAAGTGTTGTCACTTAATTAAAGTTAAAACTGTACAAATAAAAACTACGAAAATAAACTAAGTGATCTCTTCTTAAGAAATTCAATCCTTTAGGAATTCAATGGATGTCTTCGTGCTGGAACGTCCTATTTATAAGTAGAAGAGTAAATGGCAAACTTGTAAATCCCTTGGAGTTGGTTTCTTGACTGCATGAAAGGCGCGGTGTGAACAGTGCTTTGTGGGGCGCACGTGGCTGGATGAGACAGTTTTTGCTGAGATTTGTCTTTCCTTCTGAACCTCCCATGCCTTGCTTTCCTTTTCGGCCAATAGGAACCGTTTATTCCCTGTTGTGCACCTTTCTCCTTGGTTGAGTGTTGCCCACTTGTGCTTAATTGGAAACTTCTTTTCAACGTTTCCTGAAAAGTGGTCAGAAAGATTGAGTGAGTGAAGCAGGTGTATTTAATGCCCAAAATTCGTTCCCCTTTTTATATATTTTCCAAAGATTATGTCACCTTCTGTTCCCCACTGTGTTTTTGTGATAAAGATATAAAACATGTGTTTTTAGTGCTAAAGTTGCTCATCATGTGAGGGAACAGATGGTATTTTGCCATCAAAATAGGCTTAGATGGGCACAGATTTCCGTCCCATCATCAACTGCCCAATTTGTTTTGGGGATATTGTTAATCCAAGTGGTCACCTCTGGACTAATTTATTGAAATTTCCCCAACAGAATATTGAAATGAACCCTAGAAGGTGCATAACCTGGCAATATAAACTATAGTTATTTCAAACAAATAATGGAATGACAAGTCATGTTGTGGGCTTTATCATTAAGACGATGTATGCTTAGTTCCATAAAATCTTTTTGTAATTTCTAGTTCCTAAATTTTTTATTAAAATTACTTGCAATTTGTTGAAAGCAATACACATGATATACTTGCAGAGGCTGCCAACCAAGTGGACATTTTGGACTACCGATAGGATGCTTTGTTGCAGATCGAAAATAAGACATTTGTTTTTAGGGTAACGTGCAAACAAATACAAGTCAAAAAATATGATCAAGCTTCCAATGTCTTACCTTCAACAATAGCAAATGCAGTGGCAATACTTTATTATTTCCATCTTGTATTGTCGCGATCAACAATTTCCCTTCATACTTGCCATATAGGTGGGTGACATCAATTTGAATGATTGATTTGTAGAAATTAAAGGCATCGCAACACTGTCTGAACGTCCAAAATTTTTGATGAAAAACTTGATGTCTAGGCACCACCCAGTGATTGATAACATAATCATTTGTTTAGAGATGATAGACATAACCCAGAGAGAAATGAAGCATATAATCACACCATCGAGGAAAATATGCATAAGGTTTTTCCTAATCATCGTAGATCGTTGCAATGGGTTTCTGTTTTGTTTTATAAGCCTTCTTATAAGATACTTTGAAAGCGTAATATGTAGTGATCCTCTATTGTATCATCGTGATCGAAACTGATGGTTCTTCCTTTATCATGCTTATCATGCAATTGCGCGACATACACCAACACACAACAACACATATATGACCTATTCAACTAACATAAATGTTACATTAACAATAATCACATACCTAGTATGAGTGAAGCAATAATATCATAATCAAGTTGTCTGTGATCCTAGGAAAGCTACTAGTTGAGACAATTGTTATCTCCACCCTATTCATTGATTACTCACCTTGTCTCTATTCTTCTATTTCTTTGCCCTAACCCGCCATAGGCCACCATCTTCATGCTTGTGACTTTTCATTACCAACTTAGCAATCGTACTCTCAACCACTACCACATCCTGTTAGACTTTCATGCAATAACGCTTGAATGACATTTGACGGCTTTCTTAGACTTGAATTATGGCTTAACATACAATTTGTCTCCTATTTGCCATGGACCCCGCAACTGCCCCTCAAAACTACCCCCTCATTTTTGGGGTGATACCAAACGATATATGTGTGTAATGTGGAATACCTGTCCAAAATGGAGAAATAGTAATACATACACATATACATATTCATATTAGTTACAGAAATAAAATAAATATAAAAAAATCTATAAACATGACATTTCATAAACTAACTTTCCACTGCATGTTTATAAACTTGAGGGAGACTGTGAATCAGGGGTGTCATCTCTTGTGGAATTTCATTATCACCCAAATAATGATCTCCATGATTATCCGAAGAACTAGCATCCTTAGCCAGAAAGGCATTTTTTGATTTCTTGATTTTCATTGTCATTGCCATCGCCATCGTCATTATCATCTTAGTCCATCAGTCATTTTCATCTTCATTAGCTATATTGTTCTACATATGAGATCAGGTTTCCGCAGGATTTGTCGCAAGGGTTGATTGGTTCTAACCTTTATCTTATGCCCCTGAAAATAATGTTGCAACCTGCGTGATGTTATAATCAGTGCAAGGGCTACCTTTTCAATCTGCTCATAACGCAGTTTAGGTCCTGGTGTGCTTTGTTTGCAAAATAAATAGGTTGTTGTCCATTTGTTGATTCCTTTATCAGCACCGAGCTTATTGCCTCAGAGTCCATGGCGAGATAAAGGACGAGTGGTTCATCAGGTTTAGGTCTCACCCATACAGGTGCATTAGCAATATTTTTTTTATTCCGGCAAAGCCCATTTCACATTTGGGAGTCTATTCAAAAGTTGTTTGCTTTTATAAGAGCCTAAACATAGGCAAAGACTTGTGAGCTGATGTTGGCAGAAACCTTGTCAAGGATGTAATTCTGCCTGTCGTTTGCTGCATTCATTTAATATTCTTTGGGCTGGCCATATCTAGTATTGCCTTGCATTTATCTGGATTGGCTTCACTCCCGCGATAGGTTAACAAAAATCCCAAAAACTTGTCAACTGGGACTCTAAATGCGCATTTGGCAAGATTAAGTCGCATTTGGTAGAAAATTTCTTGCGATGGGTCAATAACCACGCACACTCCCCACGCCTTGGCTTCGCGCTCCATTATTGTGCACAGTGATTTGTTACTCCTTGCGATGTCTCTTCCATAGACTTCCACGAGCATACTGAACCAAGATACAATTACCAACCTCCACTTGGACATTCCCTGTCCTCTCGGATTGATGACACATTTTTGTTTTTGTGAGATTATCTTTATTTCAAAAATAAATAAAAAAAATAGAAAAAAGAAAAAAGAAAAGAAAACGTAGAATTATATTTTCGGATATTTTTTTAAAATTAAAATCCACCAACCCATATTTACTTTGACTTTTAAATTGCATTAGGAGATAAGTCATATTTGAATTTCTCTGTTCTTCAGTCTAACCAAAATTAGATTTTGCTAATAATAAATTAGCTCTTCTTTCATTTTAATTAATTTACATTTTTCTTTTATTTTAAAGATAAAGAAAATATTTTTTCTTAGTTTATTAACGATCTTTACGATTACTTAATGTAGCTGTTTTTATAATGGACAAACAAAGACTCGTAATGGGAGCATGTCATGATGATCTTTAATACCTATAACTAGTGGGTTCACAAAGGACACAAAATGCAATAAGATGCACCATGTTAAATTCGGGTTGCATATTCAAGTACACTTCATTAAATTCTTAGCAATTTTTTTTGCATCTCTTCATATAATATCCTTTCTATCTGAATTGTTATGGAGGTAGAACTTGGTCTGTATCTGTAACACCCCGTATATATCCGGCAATGCTATCATATCATCGTATTAAGCTACGCTTAATTAAAAATGCGAAATATCTTTTTCTTTTTATTTATGACGTCATTATCATTACCAACTTGCTTAATTAATCATTTAAATAAAACCATGTCTGTATGTAAATTGCAAAAGACATCTAACTGAAATACCTCATTAATTAAAAGAACAGATATATGTCTCTAGTCATGGAACTACAACACGTAGACCAGACCAACTAGCAGTTTATACAACTCAAGCTAAAAGTACTAACAATATAGTGGCATGGCAACTCCCATGCTCACCCAAATAAGGCAATAAAGCCCAACATAAGTCTCAACTCAATAATCATAAATGACAGAAAACATAAACAGCATCCAATCCAGTCATGCCAGCATAAATATAACAGCAATAATCATCAATTAAGCTCTGGCCTCCTGTCACCAGAGGCATCAGTCCCCACACTACCTAGACTTGAAATAAGCATTCCCCAAACGTGGGGGTGATATCTCTAAACAAGAAATCTCAGTAAGACAAGGGGTCCTCAAGGATCTTCCACCTCAAGCTCACTTACATGTGCAATATAAGTTCTAAAAGCAGTAATTCAATATCAGTTCCAAAATCAGTGCAATGCAACAGATATTCATGTCATGTGTGTTATAACAATTCTACTGATCAGAGAAATGCAGAAATACGTCTATTACCCACATAAATGCCAGCCCATGTTGTACCCGCCCACAGGAATACCCCATGGCATCCTGTTTAGACGGAACACCACATACATATCATATAGCATTTGCACTTAACAGTTCAATGACATTTCAGCAAAACAATACATGAAAACACATCATGCATATAAACCATGCCCCCATGGAGTATGGTGGAACAGACAATGGCTAAACCGAGGACACGAAAGCTTACCTTGCAAGCTAACTATCCAATGCCAAGAGTCCACACACCGCTTAAGGCCCACAAACAACACAATCACAATATGTTTGTATCATAATTCATCATCAATAATCATAGCACATAAGCTTATACATAAAGACAACACTTCTCTTTTACGTTTTACGTATTAAGGTTTCTCACAAGGCCACAAGCCCTTAATCCCTTGATTCTGACTTACATTAATTATTACAGAAGTTAAACTCCAGCAATCTAGGGTCCACTAACCCATAACTCAGTTCTGCATGAACAGTACCTTCACTGTTCACGAAACCCTAAATATCCGGATATCTGTCGGGGGCATATCCGGATATCAATATCCGGATATCAAAGGACCCCATATCCGGATATCAATATCCGGATACGCATATCCGGATATTTCGTGACAGACAACAGCTTCTGCATTCGCGAAGATATCCATCCAAGGTACCATTTTTAACACTTTAAAACGTCAAAGCATGCATTTTTATTCTGTTTTAGGTTCATACAACAGTTTGTTACTTGTTTAACTCAATAAACATGCCAAGACATCAACTTTAGAAAAGGTTCTGACTTTGAGCTCAGAAAAGGAGTGCTCTTGGAGCTCACCAACAACCTCCAAGGTTCTGACTTTGAATATGCACGAAAATGGCACACAACAATGGTTTCTTTCTTTCAAGGATCACTCATTGAAGCTCAAAATGCCTTCACAAAGGCTCCACCCGCACAACTTAGCAACACAGCCCCTAAGTCTCACCAAGACAGACCTCAAACTCAGAAAGGTGAAGGCTTTCACCCTCCAAACACACACGTCTAAGTGTTTACAAGGTTTAAAGAGGAGGAAGACAAGTAAAAGGTGACAACTTGGTCTCAAAATGGTGAAGAGAAGGCAAGCAACAATGGAGGTTGACCAGCACACACCAACCCACGTACAAATGGTTGAGGATCAGCCTAGGGTTGTGTGTAAGTGGCTATTTATAGCCGGTTTAAAGTTA
Source organism: Gastrolobium bilobum (assembly GCF_033153095.1). Taxonomy (NCBI): domain Eukaryota; kingdom Viridiplantae; phylum Streptophyta; class Magnoliopsida; order Fabales; family Fabaceae; genus Gastrolobium; species Gastrolobium bilobum. The sequence continues at coordinate 146,873 of NW_026895624.1, read as the reverse complement.
ATCACACAGTATTAGCACTAATAGCTACGCTTAGTATTTTGATCCCAAACTTTGGAATCTGAACCTACTCATTTTTCTACGATTTTTCATATTTTTATTTTATTTTTCTGAGCACCTTTCCGGTACGCGCTTTTCCTAGCCAGTATCAATTTTTGGCACCGGTTCTCATTATTTTAACTTGAAACTCGTTTTACAAGTCATATATATTATTCTAGGAATTATCATGCACTTATTATAATTTTTCGGAATACTTTTTCGGTACGCATTTATACTGACTAGCAGAACCGGTATCTGTACTTTTCGTCTGAAAAGCGACTTTCAGCATTATTAACCACTTTCTATATTTATTTAAGCCTCATAATAATTATTAGGGTCAATTATGAAATTATTTCCTAATTTCACATACTTAATTAATTAACTTCCTTAATTAACGGTGCGGGTTATTACAGTATTCCTCAAGGGGTATAGTATCTAAATATGGAACCGCTCAACAAGCCAGTGATATAGACTAAAGATTTGGAGGAGTCATTGCTTGTGCAGTTGCAGGTGTGGCTGCAAATGAGGGGGGGTGTGTGTGTGTATGGCTACAGTGGCTTTAGAAATTAGCAAAATAACAACTCATAAAAGTGTGGGATATCATGTGCCTCTTTCGTGGGAGAGGAAATGAAGGTTTATATATGTGAGAGAATATTACCTAAAGATGAGAGAGGCAGAGAAAAATGAGCGAAAACCATTTTTCCATTACCTCATTGCAACAGGGGGTGAGGTGCTGCCTCTTCATCGTGCATGTACGATGGTGAGCTGTGCAGAGAGAGGGGAATCTCCTAACGTGAGGCCTCTGGACTCACCTATGGAGTGCAAAGTAAATGGATGGTTATTGGTCCTAGACAACCGGCCCATTAGGGTGAGTCTGTGTAGATCGACCAGAATAGAAGGCCCCAGTTTGGTAGTTTGCGAAGTGAGAAATATCTCCCTGGCTCGATAGTAGAAAATTAAATGTTACTTAATCCCTAAATCATTAGGTCCATCTACATAAATAAATAAACAATTAATAAAAGAAAAATAAAAAAATGAATGATTTGTGGATGGATAAATCCTCAACTCATTGGTCAGATTCAAACTTCTACAATTATCTATGTTATGGTATTTTAATTGAACTTAATTCCTTTAAATTAGTATCTGATTTGGACTCATACTAAATGGGATGAATTGTCGAATTCAATAATAACCCGAAAAGCCCAAAGACAAAGACTCACTCAATAAGGAAACACGTATATCATGTGTACATGCAATCTCGCGAATGCACAACTAGATTGACAGTAGCTCAGACTAATAAGCCTCCTTAATAGCTAATGGCTAAGGAACATGTACGAGATTCTAGTTAAGCCTACGTATTGCAGCTCACCAAAAGCATCCCATAGATGAAATAGACTGACAAAGCAACCATAATCGACCAAAAGCTATGTCGTCGAACTAAAGCGGCATAGCAAGGTGACAAGCAGGTCATGTCGCTACTATAAAAGGCAGGTTCCAAGCCCAGATATGATCATTTTCTTCCAATTTAATTAAGTTCATCATTCAAATAATGACTTGAGCGTCAGAGTGCCTTGCAGGTACTAAACTCTCATCTGTCTTAGACAAACAAAGTTCTCTAGCACTAGTGTCATTATCTTGGAGTAGAACAACAGATCCCGTCACAGTCCTCATTTAATCACCTATTGGACCAGGCTCACGTGTGTGGTCAAACCCAACTTCTCTTGAACTAATCATTGGCGCAGTCTATGAGGAACCATAAATTTCTATTCTCTCTCCAAAAATAAAAACATAGTTGATATCATAAGCAAGATGTCCAAATCCCAAAATTGATCCCAGAACCGCCATGAAAATGGCAGGAGAGCATCCATCAATCCAACCTCACCTCCATAGAACGACAAAATCCCATACCAACAACTTACAGCCACCAATCTTCAAATTCATGACACCCTCGAACAACAAAACCATAGGTTTGAAAACTAGGAACGTGAATTACTGTAACTCTAAAAACTCCAGCAACAAGAAGCTCAATTTATCAAAATAACAAAATTACATCTGTTTATTGAAAAAACAACAACATAACAACTGAATTTGTTCTTTTTTTTGTTTGTCATTAAAAAATATAATAACATCTGTTTATTGAAAATTACTGGGATGTTTACTCCTTTAATAAAAGTGGATTGGATTTTAAGGTATAAGTGAATTTATCAAATTTGAGTAATTATAATAGTATTCTATTTATTTAGTTAAAATTATAAATTCGATTTGATTCAGTTTAATATACAAGTTAAAAATAATACATATATACATATAAGATAGAATTAAATTTGACTTTGAGCAAAACAATTTCTTTTAAATATATAATTTCTGTTTAATTTATATTATATTATTTTTAAATTTATATTAAAAAATGATTTAATTTCAGTTATTATTATTTTATTTAATATTCATTTAATTTTTACTTTTTTTAGCTCAATTAATTATTTTAATTAAAATGATTTGATTTTCATATACAAGTTAAAAATACTAGTCAATTTTATAATAATGTTTTCTGCATGTTAAGCTAGGTTGCTATTTTGACTTAATAGAAGCATGAATTAAGTGGAAGTAATGAGAGGTGTATAACCTTATTATGGAAGAAATATTAGGGGTACTCGCCGGCAGTTACATTCCTTGCTTGGAAAAACAAAAAAATTTACGGCCATAGCTTGCATGAAAACAGTATTTTATTTTATTTTTATTTTTTTGATAACAGCATGAAAACAGTATTTACGTATGAAACAAGTAGTTTAACCCAAAAAAAAAGAGTACGAAACAAGGAAAATTATTTGCTGTATTATATCTGCCTGGAAGAACTCAATTTATAAACTTGCTTTATAACTGGTAACTATATACTCGGTATTGGATTCTCATTTTTGAAAGTTTTTTAAACAACTTCCATCATCATAGCCAAAAAAGTGGCCGCCGGAACAACAAGGAATGGTGTTTTTTATTATGATGCACTTGAAGTTTTATTTTATGTAGTTTGTAATGTATTCCCTTATGTGTTAATAACTAATAAGTTAATTTAATGTATAAGAACTGAAAAATAAAGGGGAAAATTGTATGCCCTCATTTCTGGTAATGAGAACATGTAATTATCCTATTGGGTTGGTGTGAGACTCGTCGACTAATTAGAAAAGCTAGACATTTAGAAATATGGAAATATAAGAATCATGTCGCATAAATGATAATTTTTATTCATGCAACCATTTTTTTAACTATGTACTATCAGGAGTACATAGTTAAAAAATAATAATTTTAATATTAAAACTATATATTTCCGGGAGTTCATAAGTAAAAATGAGTTGCATGATGTTGTGTAACAGGACATCCATGGACCTTTATAAATAATACATAATTTGCATGATTTTTTTGTTCTAGCAGCTTATACAATTTGTAATTTGTATCTTAACTTTGGCTACAAAAGTCTAAATTGCATGTCTTCAGTTGCATTTTAAAGCTAAAAGATGGGGCTTTCAGTACTAAATATCTCATGATTCACATCAGGATTTTGTCCTTAATTTCACATCCTTGAGCTTAATTTAACAATGTTTGGTACAGCAAATGCAATGTCCTTCATCAAATATAATGCAAAAAAAAAAAAAAAAATACAAAAGCAATGCATCTAAGCTAAATCTCAAAAGAGCCTAACAACTATTACTGTAGCATCTACCTGCCTTATTGGGTGAAAATGTTACTGCTAACGTGGATAAAAAATCATTACCTGAGATCTGACATGTGCAAATTGCTCATTCAAACCCTTCAAGAAACGCACTATTTGATCTTGATCTCTATGAGTTCGTACCAAATCAATGAGACCACAATTGCAAGGAATAGTACAGCGACATAGAGGCAAGGGATGAGGGTTGTCAAGCTCATCCCAGAGAGTCTTCAACTCAGTGAAATAATCAGTCACATTCATCTCACCTTGATGAAGTTTGTACAAATCTTCTTGAATTTCAGAAAGTCTGAATATATCAGATTGACTAAAGCGATTTTTCATATATGTCCACATGTCTGAAGCACGATTCATGTTGGGATATTCAAGTGTAATGAGTCTCACATTGGTTGCTAATGGGCTAAGTAGTGTATATAAGTGGATGGACACATGAACCCAATGCCTTAAGGTTTTGGGTTTAGATGTGGTGTCGGATCCACTTGCTACGGTTGGTGTAGCCTTAGCTCATTGGTGGTGGCCTCCCGCCACGGACTTTCCTTGGACCCGCCTGACATTGGTATCAGAGCCGGGTTGGGCTCGAGCTAGCCTAGTGATTGACTAGGAGGCGAGTTGAGTACTTTGCGTTTCGGGTACTCGGTTGAGGGGGAGCATACCAATGGTGGGTTTTACACTTGAGGGGGAGATTGTTGGGATATTCAAGTATGATGAGTCCCACATTGGTTGCTAATGGGCTAAGTGAAGTGTATATAAGTGGATGAACCCATGAACCCAATGCCTTAAGGTATTGGGCTGAGATGTGGTGTCAGATTCACTTGTTACGGTTGGTGTAGCCTTAGCTCATTGGTGGTGGCCCCCCGCCACGGGCTTCCCTTGGACCCGCCTGACAATTCATCCATAGGATTGACTTTTCGATTGAACTGTTTATTGATCTGTGGATCCAAGCAAGAACAATAATGTTGCATCTTTGCCAAGCAACATAAAGAGAATCGTCAATGGCAGGAGGAGCAATGGTTCCATCAACAAATCCAAGCTTATTCTTGGATAATAATGCCATGCTCGTAGCTCTTGCCCAAGTATGATAATTCTTTCCACTCAAAGGTGGATTTATAAGAACGAGAGTAGGATTCTCGTTTGGATGCAAGAAAAATGGGTGACCTGGATTGGTCAAGTAATCAGGAACATCTGCCATTTGCCGAAAGAAAAGAAAATTGAGAAAAGAAACGGATGAGAAAAAATTTGCAGCGGAAATGGTGGATACCAGAATCATGAAGGTAAAAACAGAGAGTGCAAAGGGTTTCATTCTGAGATGAAAGAATGATTTTCTAATCTGTGAAGAATTACAATGTCTATATTTATACACACCTTATTTACAAAAATAATCTTTAATTCAACTACTCTAACTTTCTAACTGAATCACGTGGCATCTGTTATAACATTTGAAGAGATGACGTGGCTCTCTTCTTTTGTTCTGTCACTTCCTTTTTTATCCACGTTAGAAGTAACATTTTCACCCAATAGCTAACCCATTGATTTTAGGATGCAGATGCAGTCTTAAAAAGGAGCAAACTCATGCAAAGTCCTTGTATAGATTTCACCCAAAACCAAAAAAAAGTCCTAGTTTTGAAACACTTTGTCATCACTTCTTGGAATCTGAAGTAATAAGTGAGGCAGATAATCAGACTAGCAAGACTATAGATGCGGGGATTAGGGAGTGATCAGTGCTTGAAAGCTAAATATCATATAAGCTAGAGTAAACTAGTAACAAATATGTTTGACAAGCATCATTTAGGAAGAACAAAAACAACCCTGTCAATTATAACAACCTAACTGAACTGTATTGACATTAATCATACAGTTAATTTCATCAAGTAATGACAATCTCTATCCAGAAATTTCATCCCGCAGGACAGCTATAAAAACAGCAATGGTTCCACCTGCAGCAAGTGTATTGTAATGTCCCACATCGGTTGGAGAGGGGAACGAAGCATGCCTTATAAGGGTGTGGATACCTCTTCTAGTGTGAGGCATTTTGTAGGGTGTCCCAAGAAACAAAACCGTGAGCTCACGGTGCTTGTGCGCGGGGCAAAGCGGACAATATCATGCTACAGGGTTTGGGGCTGTTACATTTGGTATCAGAGCCAGCGGGGACGCTGTATTCCCAGTGGGGAGGATGTAATGTCCCACATCGGTTGGAGAGGGGAACGAAGCATGCCTTATAAGGGTGTGGATACCTCTTCTAGTGTGAGGCCTTTTGTGGGGTGTCCCAAGAAACAAAACCGTGAGCTCGACGATGCTTGTGCGCGGGGCAAAGCGGACAATATCATGCTACAGGGTTTGGGGCTGTTACATGTATATAAAGATCTACTAGTTTTATGTCATAGATATACACTTAGCAACAATGACATAAATCTACAAACTAAACAAATGCATGATTCATAAGATCCACTAGTGAAACTTCTCATCTTCCCCTATATTTAAATTTTGTATTCAGAGGAATACAACCCATTATACAATTAAAAGATCCATTCCAAAGAATACCACCACTCCAGAAACATGTTCCCGGCCACATAATTAAGCACGCAGTGAAAAGGGTTAAAGACATAAAATCTTCTCAGCATAAACAGAAAAGACAACCATAAAATTCAGGTCCTGATAAGCATAAATTGATAGTTAAACTAAAATTATAACAGGAATCAAATAGTCAAAGAACCCACTTGATTCAACAGCAATCATTGTCAAATTTCATGAAATCCTTGTACCCAATATTGAAGTTAAGTACCTAAAATAGAATAGAAGTCATATTCTTTATCTGAAAAAATTGTTAAATCTTCAACAACAATCTACAGAGCCTAAGAAGAAACAACCACATTGATTAAAATAACTGCAAGAAATAAAATATCCATAAATTAAAAAATAAAATGAAAAAAGAAAATCACTTTTTTTTCTTAAGTTGTTTAACATTTTTGGCATTAGATTGTTTTCTGGTTTTGCGTTTTCTGGTGAGAGCAAACTCTCCAAATTTATGACCCACTTTTCCCTCCGTCTTCTTAACGACGCCGTTTGCGTGTAGGCCATATAACTACCATTAAATCTAAAAATTTGTTGCCGAAGCCGTTTCTTATGTGCAAGCCACAAACTGAGTCAATCACATATAGATAATTTTGTTAAGATTTTCTTTTGATTTATAAAACCTATCAAGTTTCAAAAGAAATCAATCACATATAGATAATTCTGTAGATGATAATTCTGTAGATGATAATTCTAAAACCTAATGGATTTAATTTTCAAGTTTTTAAAAGTGTAGATATATCATTTAGTTAGTTGCACTACGATAATGAGAGAAAAATTTCAAACTATTTGTAATTACATTATATAATTATAAGATAATTAGGAATATTGCGTAACTATATTTCAAAATAGAATAATGATAACGCGTTAAGAAGTTAAATTCAATTAAGAAGCACTCAAGATGATAATAAATCTTAACAACATAATAAATATTTTTTTCTCTGCCGTTAAAAATGGGAAAGTTGTTAGTTTTTCATCTCGTAAAATTGATATAGGACACTAGTTGGATTACATTAGACCCTTGAAGAACATTTTATCCAAGTTAGCGGAAGATTAGAAGGCTTATAGGTGAAAGAAAGCTATATATATATTCTGGTTTAAATCAAGGGTTATGGTTCTCAACGAAATCTTAAGAAGAGACCATTGTTCACGTAAGAGAGTTACGGAGAAGATGTCAAACAAGGATTTGAAGGACAAGTACAAGAACCACAAGGAATCATCATCATGGGCATGGTCAAAGTGTTTTCATCATGGTAGTGGAAGATTTACTGCTATGGGAAATGCACAACAATGGAATAATGTTGTTGACTTGTCTAATCTGTTCATTGGGCACAAGTTTTCTCAAGGTGCTTATAGTAAGCTTCATCGTGGTATATATAATAAGGAACCTGTTGCTGTTAAAATTGTGAGTGTACCTGAGGATGAAGCAATGGGAAACTTGGCTTCAAAGTTAAAGACACAGTTCATCAGAGAAGTCACGTTTTTATCTCATCTCCACCATCAAAATGTTATAAAGTTCATAGGAGCATGCAAAGACACAGATGTTTATTGCATTCTCACGGAGTATCTATACAATGGTTCTTTAAGGGCATATTTGAACAAGTTAGAGTCCAAACCAATTTGTGTGAAGGAGGTAATAGGTTTTGCTTTGGATATTGCACGTGGAATGGAGTATATACATGCACAAGGTATCATTCATAGAGACCTTAAACCGGAGAATGTGCTTGTTGATGGGGACTTACATCTCAAAATTGCTGATTTTGGGGCTTCATGTGAGGCTTCAAAGTGTGACAACTCATTGAGTGGTACCTACCGTTGGATGGCACCAGAGATGATCAAAGGCAAACGTTATGGGAGAAAGGTTGATGTCTACAGTTTTGGGCTTATTCTTTGGGAAATGGTGAGTGGCAAAATGCCATTTGAGGATATAACTCCAATACAGGTTGCTATTGCTGTGAAAAATAAGGATTTAAGGCCTGTTATTCCTTCAACATGTCCACCTGTTATTAGAAATTTGATTCAACAATGTTGGGCCTCAAAACCAGAGAAGAGGCCCGAGTTCTGCAAGATTGTTCAGGTTTTGAAGCAGTTTGATCAATCTTTATTAGCCACTGATGGAACCCTGAATCTGATGCAAAAACCCTGTAGCCAAGATCATCATCATCTTAAGAAAGATTTTCTTCATTGGATTCAAAAGATTGGCCATGTGCATTGAACAGTGGCCCAACTTTTGTAATTTTACCATTTTAAATTGTAATTAGAAATGAAGAGTTGTTTCAGATATTTGTCATTATGTCAATAAATTTCATTCTTTCTATTCAATATTTTGGATTGTGGGGATGGGGTTCACTTTGTTTAACAGCTCATTTATTATGGTATATTTATGAAAAGTAAAATGGAGAAAAAGGAATGTATACATGAATTCAAGGTTAAGCTAATGGATGGCTTTCTAAGAATTAAAACGAAACACAATAAGGCCAATAACAAACAACCTCTGCGAAAAAGTAAGGATAAGTTTTAGAGCTCTTTCATGTGTGTGTATATATTGTAAAGAAGAACCTTTTGAGGCAAACAATTATCATAGATATTCATGAAATTATGGTTTAAGAGAGAGAGAAAAAAAAATGAGCATGTGAGAACAAAGGACACCACACATACATATAGGTGCAATATATACAGACTGTCAATTTCTTTCCTCCCAATAGAAGAATCAATGTGGACAGGGTAGAGGTCTACAGCTGATGAATATGAAGCAGTCCATGGCCCATTATCAATTGATAAATTCTGATTTCCTGCTTGTGTCTCACTTATCTTATTTTCTTCTATCGCATAGTAATAGTCTAGGGTGTACATGGGTCGAACAAAACCGAATTTTTTGAAAAATCGAACCGAATTGGTTTAAACGGTTCGGTTCAAAATAGTTCGGTTCGGTTCGGTTCAGTTCAAAACCAGTTCGGTTCGGTTCGGAAGTGGTTCGGTTCGGTTCGGAACTGGTTCGGGTCGGTTCCATTCTGAAAAATAAAATAAAAATAAAGTAATAAAAATTAGTTTGGTTCGGTTCAAAAACGGTTTGGTTCGGTTAAAAAACGGTTTGGTTTTTTAAGAGGAATAGTTTGACTATAAATAAAAAACGGTTCGGTTAAAAATTAGGAAAATAGTTGTCTCATGTTATAGAAATAGAATTACAAGACCGACCCACATGTAAAATGAGAGAGAAAAAATAGATGTGGGACTATAATATCCCTAACCTAATTAAATAGTAAGTTACATGTTATTAAGTAAATTGGCATGTATTAGTGAGTTAAAATAAGTAAAAGGCCTAATTAAATTAATTAGGGTCACTTTTGAGGTAAAAAGTATACTCAGTGAAAATTAAGGGGTATAAATGGGTGTCGGCAAACTCCTAGAAAAATATTCCAGACACTTGGGTAAAGTTTGGTGATTAATGGAGTTGAATAGATAGATGAACCAATACCCACTTTATTCCACTTAACCAAAGTTAAGTGACCATGCCATAAAAGAACCCAAAATCCCTCACATTCCCGTCGACAACAAGAAAAGAAAAGAGAAGAAAGAAAGAAAGAAGGAGCGGAGGAGAGGGAGAAGAGATCCCTAGCTCCCTCCATTCTTAACCTTTTTTCTTGATTCAAAAGCCTAAACCACTTAGATTCTTTCGCCTCATCCTTAATCCTAGCTTGGTTCTTAGTGGGGAGTGGTGTGTTGTGGGATTTCTCTCTCCAAAGTTTCGACCCATTTGGAAAGTGGAGAGATTTGTTGGCTTCTACCTCCATGGAAGCTTGAGGAGCAACCTTGCCTTGTTGTGTGATCCATGGTGGTGAGTTTTCCACTCTCTTTCACACAAATTCCTTGAGTTTTGCATGATTTAGGTTTTGATGAATAGTGTTTTAGGGTTTTATGATAATGTGAGTAGATTGGCTATGTTCTAGGAAGATTGAGACTTAGTGTATGTTGTGAAAAATGCTAGGAAGGTTAAATAAACGGTAGAAATGAGTTTAGATTGTTATTTAAGCTATGTTCAAAATCTTGGAAAATTCATACTTGAAATATCGAGTTTCTTGCATTGTTGAGCTATAGCTTGGATTGGTTGTGTTGATGGTGTCCTTTGTGTTTATAGGATTGAAGCAAAAGGAACCACATTGAGTGACCAACCATTAGTGGAAGCCATGGAGCTTGAGTAGCTCATTTGGATTGGGTGTGTTGGTGATTGGAAGGAATTACGAAGTTGAGATCCCAAGAAGGATTGTTGGATAGGTGAGCTAGAAGAAAGCTTGCAAAAGGAGGGAAAGCGTTAAGAGGTAAACCTTTGGATCTTGGAGGTTAATCCCTCTCGTTGTTCCACCATTGCTTTTATGGAAGTGATGGTTTATGAATGGATGATTGAGTGGTAATGTTAGTATTATGGTATGTTTGCATTCATATAGTATTGTTGTGTCATTGGAGAAAGGGCCAGTGGACAAGCACTAGGGGCTAGGTTGTATGCTTAGTGGAAAGGACTAAGATGCAACTGAAGCGTGTGTGATGATTTGATTGTTTAATTCTGTGGCCATTTGAATGCATGAGTATGCTGTAATTAAATCATTACTGTTATTGCCTCTGGATATATGATGCATTACATGCCATGTGGATACTAACCCTTCATGCAGGAAGTGAACTCTGGGGTTGGAGGAGCTCTCCAAGAACCCTGGGTTTATTGAGTTTTATCTCACCCCGTGTTGTGGGGCATCATTTCAGGTACGGTTAGAGGTGAGGTTGACAGAGGCAAGAAGCGTGAGTAGATGGTACCTGACATATGATATTTTGAAATTCCTTACATGTAGAGATACCATGTATAGGACTTCTATTTGAAAGTCAATTGTCATATGTATATTATGCTTTATTGGATGGACTTAGCCTATGCTCATCTCTTCTGGTACCTCTTTTGTTGCTGAGAGCCAAGGGATTGAGCATAGTTATTTTGTAGCTAAGTCCCATGAATTGTAATTAAGACTTGTTGTAATTAATGAAGATGTATGTATGATGAAATGGTATGCATGCTTCTCCTAGTGTATGAGTACCTTGAAAGACTAGAATTCATGCATTGAAAGAATGATATGATTGTCAATTAGGTGAAAGAAGACCTCTAGGTTGAAAATTCAAGTAAAAGTAAAGATATACCATCTTGTTGTCCAATTTTCGTATCTTATATGATAGATTTGGATCCTTGTGTCCTCATGGAAGTTGTAGATATTTTTCTTAGCTTTCCATAGAAACCAAGATTGTGTAAATTAGATGAGTAAAACTCAAGTTATGAGTAGAATAGCATAGGAGGTCAAATTGTCCTGTTTTGGGTGTTTGCTGCAGTACATCCACGCTCTGAGCGTGAGATTCACGCTCTCAGCGTCAACCTTTCTGTTTGCCCACGATATGGGCGTGGGGGTCTTGGGAATTTTGCACCCTTTTCTTAGAAAATGCGTAACTTGAGCTACGGTGCTCCGATTTGAGCGCGATTTGAAACCACGCGTAGCTAATGAAAAATCGTATAACATATTAGAACTTGGAGGCCATAAAATTAGAATAGGAATTTCTTAAATAAATAAAGGATGGATGCATTTATTTTCTAAAAGCAATTAAAGTGGGACCTACAGTGATAATTCCACATATAGTTGAGTTATAATCACAATACATGGATTGATTTAATTACGGAAATGGATTTTGAACAAAAGCTTTTATAAATAAAAAGGAAAAAAGGTTATCCGTGTTTTAATTCAATCTTGTGATTGTAACTGCGCATAATGTCGTACGTAATGATAACAATCCAGTTCTAGAACAGGGTGTTACAGGGACCCATCTCCACTTTGTGTGTGTAGGAAACTTGTTTATCTTATGCAACATAAGATAAATATAATCCATTATTTTAACTTCTAGAAATTAATTGAATTGCCAACATAGGTGGGCACAGTTGGCTAAGGGTTTGGTCTATATCCCTTAAGGGCGTGGGTTCAAACCCCGCTGGAAGATGTGAGGACTTAGTTGGTGGGTGATATGTAATCCCTTCCAGAAATCCTCAAAGAGGTTGGAGAGTCTTACCTGACTCTAGTGGGATACCGGTGTCTAACCTCACTTAAATTTTTTTGTATTAAAAAAAATTAATTGAATTAATTATTGAATTTTGGCTTTAGTGAATATTTGAATTATGATTTGAAAAATTATGTTACGATCATTGAATTTGGGTTTTACTCTAGTAGATGTTGAATATGAAAATTATGATATTATTGGATAATGGATTTGAAAATTATGATGGATTAGGAAATTATGATATTCTTGAAAAATTGAATTTGGAAATTATACTCTTGATTAAATTGATGTGAAAATTACGAAAAATATTTGAGAAAATTTTTCCAATTATAAGGATTTTGACAAGATTGAATTTTATTGATTGTGTGTGATTAATAAATAATAGTGGAAAGATAGCTTTTGAGATGGTACCTCCTGAAAGTGATGAACACAACTTTTGGGCTTTATGCCTTCGATATTAAATGATGAGACAATGATGTTTTCTGTTCTTTCCAAAGTGGTATATGGCAACAGGGTTTTCAGGGGTACTAGTAGCAACTTTGGGAAGAGGTGTGCACACTAGAATTTGATATTTTGATATGGCCAATTTTGATTATATGTGACTGGCAACAGAGTTTCTCGGATCTACCATGGTTCTCTTCCCACTAAATACACAATGAATTAAATAAAGATTAATATAAGGGAAAAGTGTGTGTCCTTTAAAAGGACACACACTTATATCCTTTTAAGAGAGATAAAGGAATAAACTATGGGAGAGAGAGAGTGGAGGAAAAAATTTATAATTCAAATTTAAAAAGATACACTACATTTATCTAAAAGGACCATTCTTTTAAATGATAGACATTTTTCCCTTAATATAATTAATAACGAGTTGATACTTGATTTGAAATTTTGAATTATATTACTTGATTTGATTATTATGATTATATTTTAATTTTTAATTTTTGTATATTGGATTGGGATTACCAGTTTTGCTGACTATTTGTGTGTGTTTCGCTGCAATGATCCTTCGGGAGAGTAGATTTTGAGTGAAACAAGTTGCAAAGGATGGGGCTAGTTGTGGGCAGTGAGGATAACGACTCAGATATTTCTAGCTAGTTCCTAAGTTTGGAAATTTTATGAGATTTAATAAATGCATAAGACATATTTCCTTTAGTTAAACTTTAGTCTTTGGTTTTATTTTAATGTAATAAATTTTGCCTTGCACTTGTCCATAGTACAAGTGTGGCGGTAACATTTCCCAAATTTGGTTAATTTAAATTTCACAGTTATTTATGATTTTAGAAATTTTATGTTATTATAAATTGTTAAAAATTTGGGGGTGTTACATGGGACTATCCTAAGACTAGGTGAATGTGTGGAATTATGTGGGGTTTTGTGGATCAAAGAACCACCCACCCATGGTCTAATATGGTTAAGTAAAAAGAAAACTGGTTATGACTTGTGAATTGGCATAGGATTGGCATAAGTGTGAAGAAATGAAAGTAAACAATAAAGTGTATGTCTTGTAATTACATGGCATTGTAGCATTTTATTGAGTTTTGTTTTGGTTTCTTTCTCTAGGTGTGCCTAGGGACTGTGAGCATTTGGATTCCTTTGAAGCAAGATAAGTAGTTTGTTCTTCAAGTAAACAAATTGTAAACTCCAAGAGGTAAGCTCTATGTTTAACGAGTCTTTTCCTGCTTTAGTGCTCCACCATGGTTAGTGAACTATGATTGGGTTGTATGATTGTATTTGATGATTTGTAATTAGGGATGTGCAAAATGTCCAATTGATCCAAACCAAATTAAAAACCAAACCAAACCAAATTAAAAAAATTGATTTTTTTAAAACCGGTTAAAAAATATATCCATTTTTTAATTTTAAATATGGTTTGGTTATCCATTTATCAAATGGATTAGATACACTGGATAACCAAATCATATCCACTTTTTTTTTTGAATTTTAAATAACTATTGAGTTTGACAACAAAATCGAACTTCCAACCGTTTGTCTAGCATCAGATCCTACTCGGGTCAAAAAGTATGCATACACCCATTTACATTCTTTTGTGCTAAAACTATTCATTGTATTTTTTATGCTGCATGGAAACTTGGTTTATGGAACTTCAATTGTTTTGTCTGCTAGAGCTGATAGTAATATGAATGCTTTTTTCTTCACCCCTTGAATTTTTCTGGTAAGTGTAGAAGCTACAGAATGATTTTGATGTATCATTTGAGTAAATATTTTTTAGGCTGGATACAAACACAAATTACACAATGAAAACAGTAACTTCTCATACACATGGTTAATATATAAAATTCACAGATAAGTATAAAATCCTAAATTAGAATAAAGCTAATATTTCATAAGTGAGCATTAGTCATTATAGAAGTAACTGTTGTAATATCCATCTATATTGATTTAAAAATATATAAGATAACTAAAAAAAAGCTAAAACTATCACTAGGTATCCAGTAGTATCAAATATAGTGTGTCTATGATTGATATGGAAACCATTTCAAATATGGAAGAGACAATTACTATTAAGTATGAAATGATGTTTAGATATAATATTTGATGTTTTATGTTATTAATTATTTTATTTTATTTTATAAAAAAAACGCAACTCATCAAAGTCTTAAATTTGTTATAAAATCGATTTTAATTTGATAACCGGTTTTTGATTCAAAATCGGTTTTGATTCAAAACCAATTTTGATTCAAAACCAGTTTTGATTTAAAACCGGTTTTGAATTAAAACAAGTTCAAAACCGGTTTTCAATCAAAATCGGTTATAATCCATAAACTGGTTTTGGAACCGGTTTGGAAAAATGAAAACCGGTTTAGAAAAATGAAAACCGATTTTTAAAATATAAAACTGGTTCGGTTTGAAAACCAAACCATTTAAAACCGGTTCGGTTTGGTTTTTGAAAAAAATCGAACTGAACCGCTCCATGCACATCCCTACTTTGTATAGATGCATTCATATAGAGCTATTTGATAACATGATATGATTTGTTCTAATGTGAATTCTGTATTGATCTTTGGCCATTGATTGTTTGTGTACTGATGTCTGCTTGGGATCCTCTCTCGGGACTGACTGTGTACACCTCTGATATGTTCTGGTTCCGCTTGTGTCCCCCCTTGGGAATGACAACGTACGCCTCTGATAAGATATGTACATATGCTTTGTTCTGTTATGATATCTGTTATATGATATTTTGTATACTCTGTATCTGACTCTCATGCAGGAGTGGGTACAGGGATATGGAGAATTCTCTATAAACCTGGAACTTATTGAGATTTGTTATCTCACCCCATTTGGGGACATCATTTCAGGTGTACAGATTGCCGATGAGCTTACACGGGGCAGGGATACGACCCGTGAATAAAGTATATCGCGGACCGAATTTTTGGGTAGCAGTCTGCTACCATTATTTTGGAGGATTGTGATTTGCATTAGTATTCCATTTATTTTGGTGGATCATGATGTCTGATCTGTTACTTTATATATGGTCTGTATATGTTTTGTACATGTTTTTCGCTTTGATGCATGTACAATTATGTATTCAAGCATGTTGATATTATGATGTAGTATTCAGTTATATGATTACTTGTTGGATATGCATGTTGTTAGACATAGTGGCACGGAGCCAAGTTTGTGCATGCGCCCATGGATGAGTATATGGTCCTATATGGATATCTGGTACTTCTGAAATCATATATTGTATAAACTGTTTATCAGGATACCTTGAGAGTGAGATTTGCAAATCCCCGTTTGTTCGATTTACAGACGTCACTCTGTCCGATTTTTGTCTCCGTCAAATAAGAATTAAACTAGCAGAAGTATGCAATGTGATATATCATGTGAAAAAGGATTAAAGAAAAGAAAAAAATAGCTCGTATTTTCGTAAGTTAAGTCTTCTGTTGTTTTTGTTTAGTATCATATGTATGTTAATTGAACTGACTCGAGACGAAAATGTTGCAATAGGAATCGAACTCATGATCTTGTGGTTATCTTGATTTTTATATCATGATAAGCAATCAATTCAAACCAAAATCTTAAATTTAGAAGTGAAGGTCCATTAATAGTTTTTATATAATATTTCTCTAATATATTCTCTTAACTGTTCAATTTTTTGTTATTATAAAATGTCCCTTAAGTAGGATGCTATTATTATTATTATTATTATTATTATTTGATCAAATTGTATTGAAAGATTGAAAGTGTAACCAACATCCAACTTCAAATGCATTTTTTAAAGGAAAAATATTCTGCCACGTCGATACAGTATTTTTGGCACATTGACCTTTAAGTGTCAGTTTAAAAATAAAAATAAAAAAAATTCTCAATTCTCACTTTTTAGAAAAAATCATTGCCAAGCTTACACAGATAGGTGCAATTTATACAAACTTCATTAATTTCTTTCCCTCCCAATAGGAAGAATTACGGTGGACATCATTGAGGTTTGCAGCTGATGAAGATGAAGCAGTCCATGGCACATTAATTGACAAGCTCAAACTTTGTGCCTCTCTTATTTTATTTTCTTCCATCTTACTGTAAAAATTTCTCAATGCCTCCAACCTCATCTCATCCATTACCTCACTTTGATGTGAAACAAATTCTGGAACCACTGTTATGCCTTCAAGTATGCTTAGCACTGAAGACATGGTTGGCCTAAGGTTTGAAGTGGCATTGGTGCATAGGAGTGCCACTTTGACTATCATCATTACCTCCTCTTCATTGAAATCTGAAACCAACCTTTTATCAACTAGCTCCATTAGATTACCTTTCTCTTCCAATAGACGTGCCTGTTGAAAGGAAAAACAAAAATCAGTTTGATTTTAGAGTCTTCTACAACTGAAACCCACAAGATGTAGCTGAGCAACAAGTATTTAACACACTTCCAATTGAACATTTTTTATGGAAAAGAAACTATAATTTCAAAAAGCTAACATGAAAATGATATCATTTAGATGCCTTCAAGTTGGTAAATTTTCAGAAAATCACAGTAAGGGAGAAATGCATGCAATGTTTCTCTTCCAGAGTGGTACAAGATGAAAATTGAATATAAGTGTATTTTGTATTATGAATATTCAGATTCACATAAACAATGGAGAACATCATGAATGAAATTTACCCAATCAAGAAGATAGACTGCTTCTTCCTTTGACCGGTGAAGAGTGTTTCTTGTTCCACTTACAATCTCCAAAACAACAATTCCAAAACTATAGACATCTGCTTTGTCGGTCAAATAGCCATGCATGGCATACTCAGGAGCCATATATCCACTGCATAATTGAAATACATCATTGCAGCAACATCAAATTAGACAAATACTCAGATTGATAAGGCTTGTCATTGTACATTGTCCTTTGATTTATACCTTTTAAAAACATTAAGACAAAAGAAGTTATAATAAAGGAACTCACTAGGTCCCAGCTATTCTGGTGCTTATGTGAGTATTATCCTCCTCATTCAGCTTGGCCAAACCAAAATCAGATATCTTTGGGTTCAAGTCTTCGTCAAGCAACACATTAGCAGCCTTAAAGTCTCTGTGAACAACTTTCAGTTTTGATTCTTCATGCAAGAAAGCTAAACCTCTAGCAATACCGACACAAATCTTCTTCCTTGTTGGCCAGTTCAACTTTAAACGGCATTCTTCTGGGCCTTTTGTGAGTATAACAGAAATTAGATAGCAAGATCATTTATCCAAGCATTCTTTTAAGAGTGGAATATCTCAAAAAAATAAAAATATTAACCAAAGTTGAGCATATAAGGAAATGATGTACCGAATAAAGCTTTTGCAAGGCTATTGTTTTCCATGTACTCATATACTAACAACAACTGATCTCCCTCAACACAACAGCCATAGAGTTTAACAAGACAAGGGTGTTGCAAAGCTGAGATCATGCCTATCTCATTTATGAACTCACGTTTTCCTTGCTCTGATTTAGGTGAAAGCTGTTTGACTGCTATTACTGTGCCATTAGACAGAATGCCCTGCATGTAGGGAAAGATATACATTTTTTTAAGGAATTTTCAGAACAAGAATTCAAATTACAATAGATCAAACAAAAATCAATAGATGTTATATCATTCGGGTACCTTATAAACAGGACCAAAGCCTCCTTCTCCAATCTTATTGGAAATATCAAAATTATTTGTTGCTGCTTTGATTTGATGTAAGGTAAATAAACCAGTTTGCAAATCTAAATCCTTCAACTCTGCTAATACAAGCAAACCAACATGAGAGATCTATTATCCTGAGAAGCATTCACTTCATGAAAGCTTTTAGAAGAATAGGCATTATTTCACATCATTATTTCCCAGAAAAAAGGTTAACATTTAGTCACCAATGTTTTAATTAAATTCACCATTCATAGCCTGTTACTTTTGTCATATGAATTAGCAAGATAATAACTAGAATCAATGGACAAATATCATGATAAAAAAGCAAATTTTATGCTTGATAAGTCCCGAATGTCTCAGCAAGATGGTCGGCAATAATGTTAACTTTTAAGTAATTGCTTTGTAATCACCTCTCACTAGTAAATGCTTTTTCCCTAGATAACCTCTCCACCAAAGCATGCCAACAACAATCAAGATGACAGCAACCACTGCTGCAGCCACAATTGCAACAATAGCCCCTGCAGACATGCTACCTGTAGAGTCTGCATGATTATAGCACAAGAGCCATAAGTGTCAGATGATACCATCAAGGTAGCAACAGAAGAATTAAAACTTAGAAGACAACTCACCACAGTTGACAGATATATACTTGACAGATATAGCTGATATAAGAGGACCATTTATTGATTTATATGGGATATATGTTGTCCCTTTGCCAGCCCAATAGAAGCGGATCTCTAAGTCATTACTACTCACATGAGCAGGAAATTGTTTTTTAAGTTCCTTGCCAACTCCTTGTGCTTCATTTGCAATGTTGAAATCCTTCAGTACCCGCTTTCCCTATATTTCAAATACAAACCTAAATGGTGTCTGATATTTACAAATTTAAATAAGAAGTCTGAAATCTGTTTAAAATAGTAGCAACTCATTCTACACATGAAGTCAAAGTACTGATTATAGCCATTTCTATACATATAATGTGATGTTCTATATATTAATACATGACAAACATTAATTTGTATATATAAAAAAAAAACCACTCTCCATTAAACCCGACTAGCGAGCGTGGGGTGGAGGAAATCCTTGTACGCAGCCTTACCCTTGCATAATTACAAAGAGGCCGTTTCCTCGATTCGAACCCATGACCTTTCAGTCATGAAAGAACAGTTTTACCATTGTCCGGTTCGTCCCCTTATTAATTTGTATATATATATTTAAAAAAAGAGTTCATGACAAGGATGAAAACATTGGTTGATGATGATCCTAAGCTGCTAATGAACCATTTACCTGAATGTAGACATCAAATAGACGCCTCCCTAAGCTACTATATGTGTTATCATCAGTGAACATTATCTCAGCAAAGCGGAGCTTTACTGTGTAGTCCCCATTTTCCAGGCAAAATCCATAGTAAGTCAAAGATACGGGGGAAATACGTGCATTCTTATATAGTTCAGTATCAGTCATATAAAGCCTAGTTTGATTTTCTGAGGTATAGGGAAGAAATGGTGAAGTATTATTATCCAAGAAGTGGCCGGTGTTGCTAATTGCCCAGTTGCCTCTACTCTCTTTATATACTGCTGGTCCAGCTGGATCAATATCTTCTTCATATGTTATACCTCCAATGGTAGTCTGTTTTCCACCACAATTTATATGTAGGGATTTAACGGCTGTAAGAAGGAAATGGTCAGAATTCAGAAACTATTAGATAAGTTAAGTACAACAAGAAACAGACACAAGAAAAAGAAATTCATTCTAATTATATTGTTCCATTCTCTCATTATTTTTCTTTATCCTTTTGCACATGTTGGTAAAGGAGTAATGGAGTATTACAACATTAGCCTGGCAATATGAGTAAGATAGCTGAGTTTGCATGAATTACATATTTGATTAACTTACTTTTAGTACAGATTCTAGTGCTGCTGTTGCAAGAAACTGGTCCTCTGAGGGAATAAGGAGGGGAGAGAACACGGTCAGTATAATCAAAACGTAAAACAACATAAGTTGCACAAGCGAAAGGAAATGGAAAGTGTATATATATCTACATGTTATAAAGGTTAATTCCTTAAATATAAAACTTACGAGTTATTCCTTCGAAAGCTTGCAAACAAGTTCCTATGGCACAGAAAAAGATGGTTAACACTAAGATAGCTTCATGACATTACCCAAAAAAAAAAAAAGAGCACATGAATGTAAGTATTCATACACATTTTGTGCATAACATGTCTCTGGTTCTTGGTTTTCAACAGTGAAGTTGTTATATGAAAGATCTCTGCATAATATGTATTGTATAAGTCAACTCAGAAGCTTTGAAGATAAAACAAATTCATTGACTTAGCCAAGAAAATTAATTTTGAAATAGAAACGCATCATTGCTGTGTTTTATAAAGGAAAATTTACAACTTAAATGCCTGACTAGCAGAGTCCTAAAATGATTTCTCAGAATGATAAGTACGCAAGTTTTTGCTAGCTACAAAACTCGAACAATTCAAATTATTTTTATTTTTTTTTTCCCTATACATATTCTGATTCTTCTTAAAAATGGGATAGTGTTACAGAAATCATTCCACAAACATTTGATGATGGAAAGAGAAATGATAAACTATGATAAGAATGCCATTTTGAAATATTTGTTAAACAAATCACTGATAGGAGAGAGACGATGTTTAAGGTCATGGAAACTCATGAAAATACAACTGGTGGTCCAAGGGCTAAATTATTCATCTTATCATATTTTATAAGCCTCATTTATTTTTATGATTAGTTGACCACTAAAAGATTAATTTAATTAAATTATCATGGTATTTTACATCCTCTTCATTGCAGCAAAAATTATGCACGTACCCAATCAGCTATGATAAGTTTGTCAGAAATTAATCCATGAAACTTATAGGCGATCAAGGACTAAATGCTTGAGATATAAGATACAAGTATGAAGAAGTAAATTTACAGTTCCCAAAATAAAAAAATAAAAAACTTTTTTCACTGGATATGGAGAAGAAAAAAATATGTGAATCTAGTAATTCTACCACAATGAATATCTGAGTTATTCAAGGGAGCATATAAATATCGTTTGAAATAGAACTCACAAATTTCTATCAGTGCTCTTTGTCAACTCAGGCACTGGTCCAGAAAGAAAGTTTCCTGTTAAATATCTAAAGTAAAATAATATATAAGAACCAAAGCATAGAACATATTAGTTACTGATGAACCATCAAAAATTCAAATATGATAAATAAACTAGTCATACGTAATGATTCCCAGCCTTGATTTCCTTTTTCTCTCCAGAAAAAGAATTCAATTAATTTGAATTGTCCCATTGATCCTTCTATTAACATAGTAAGTTATTTAGTTTGATTCCATAGATATCTTGATTTAAAGAGAGATGCTAGCTGACAAAGATTTATTATATTTTTGCCCATGCAGGGACAGCATCGCGATAGAGAAAACTATTGGGGCATAGTATAAGATCTGATAGTATAAGGTCTGATTGTATAAGATCTGATTGGATTTTAATAATATCCAGCGTTTGACACAGTATTGTATAAAGAATATATTGTATAAGATAACATCATCTAGTATTTGGTAATGCACTGTATAATACTATATATGATAAAAATAAATATTTTTAATAAAAATATCCTTTAATAAAGAATTTATATAATTCTTCAAAAATGTCATATGATATTAATTTTTATAAAAATTTATTGATCAGTGTGTCCAAAATATATATTAATTTTCATAAAAATAAAAATATTCAATATTTTAAAAATTAACATATTGAAAAATTAATTTTTATTTTAATAGATTAATATTAAAATAATATATTAATTTTTGAGAATTACATTGGTCAATGATATTAATACATCAATCTCTTAGCAGGCCTTATCCCTCACCCTTAGGCCCGATTAAGTTATACATCGTTTTGATGTATTAAAGGATTATGTTGTATAAGCTTATACTATACGATGGTCACACCAAACAATTGAAAAAAATCATACGAATGTCAGATCAGAACTTTAAAAAACAAGTCAGATCATAACAAGGATTTTTATCTATGCACATAGTTTTTCGGTCACTTTTTTCATTATTTCAATTCTCGCTTGGGAATTGATCCAATTCCTCTGCATTAAGCCACTATTCCATAGAAACTAGTTTTATATAAGATTTTGATGCAAAAAGGTACTGTAAACAAAAGAAAATTAAAAAATGATGTGCTTGAATCCTTTTTCAATATGGATTTTGGATCCTGTAAAATGAAGGATGCAATTTAGAGTGTAGAGTGCAAGTGGTACCACTAAAGGGAAAATCAAGGGAGTGAATTCTCATATACCCATGATTTGTTATCTAGGTGCTTGTATTAACTGTTAATTTTTTTCATCAACAGTTATCAATTTTTCAATTTTCCAAGAGGGCGAACCTAGAGCAATGATAAAGTTGCTTGCTACGGCTTACCAAAAAAAAAAAGTTGCTTGCTACGATCCCATTTGCAAGGTATAGGACTTGAAATCTCACATTGATTGTATAGCTAACTAACGTAGGATTTATAAGATCTTGAGCACTTTCATTAGCTTTTGGGTGATGCATCCCAAAGTTCTTCGAATTCAAAAAATAGTCTCTTTACAAATATATAAGCGTAAGACATGGATATCCATGTATACTTCACTTGAAAGAAAAGTGTATTTGAAATATTATTGAATTGTGTAAATAAAATGTACAAAGGGGTCTCTATTTATAGAGAATGAAAACCTTAATTTTTGACCTAATGGGCTTGGCCCAATACAACAAATAATAATAATAAAAATAACCAATATTTATAACACTCCCCCTCAAGCTGAGGAATAGATATTTATCATTCTCAGCTTGCTAGTAAGTTCTTGAAATCTGTCTGGAAAAAGTCCCATTATTAATAGATCAGCCAATTGACGCCCAGTGGGAATGTATGGAGTGGTAATCAACCCGCTATCAAGTTTCTCTTTGATGAAATGGCGGTCGACCTCAATATGTTTAGTCCGATCATGTTGAACCGGATTATGAGCTATACAAATAGCGGACTTATTGTCACATAGCAGCTTCATAGGTCCCTCACATTTTATTTTGAGATCATCAAGTACAATTTTTAGCCACAGTAACTCACAAATGCCTTGAGCCATAGATCGAAATTCAGCTTCTGCACTTGACCTGGCAACCACATCTTGTTTCTTACTTCTCCATGTCACTAAGTTACCACAGAGAAACATGCAATAACCAGTGGTAGATCGACGGTCAGTCACAGATCCAGCATAATCAGCATCAGTGTAGACTTCTAAAGAGAGATTGCCATCACGTCGGAATAACAATCATTTACCAGGAGTAGCTTTAAGATACTGAAGAATTCTCTCTACTACCTGCATGTGTTTCTCCTTTGGATCGTGAATAAACTGATTGACAACACTAACAGCATAAGCTAGGTCTGGTCTAGTATGAGCCAGATATATCAATTTCCCAACTAGACGTTGATATTGTCCTTTATCAACTGGAGGACTTTCTTCTTCATAGCCTATCTTGTGATTCTGCTCAATAGGAGTATTAGAGGGTTTACACCCGAGCTTTCCTGCTTCTTTGAGAAGATCAAGAATATATTTCCTCTGGCTGATAAAAATTCCTTTGCTCGAATGAGCTACTTCTATTCCTAGGAAATATTTCAGTTTCCCAAGGTCTTTGACTTCAAACTCAGTCAGAGGCAAGCCGTGTTTGCAAAATCTGTCTCTGCACAAAATCATCACCTGTGATAATAATATCATCAACATATACAAGGAGCACAGTAAGCTCCCCATTTTAGGAGTGCTTGAAAAAAAGAGTGTGATCTCCTTGACTCTGTCTGTATCCTAAGGTCATCATAACCTTAGTAAACTTTCCAAACCAGGCACGAGGTGACTGCTTCAATCCATACAAGGCCTTTTTTAATCTACAAACTTTATTTTCTCCCTTCACAGAATCAAAACCAGGCGGGATTTCCATATAGACTTCTTCTTCTAACTCACCATTGAGGAAAGCATTTTTCACATCAAATTGATTTATATCCCAATTGTAATGGGCAACAAGGGATAACAAGACTCTCACCGTATTCATCTTTGCAACTGGAGCAAATGTTTCTTCATAATCAATGCCATAGGTTTGAGAGTAACCTTTGGCAACTAATCGAGCCTTGTATCTCTCAAGAGTTCCATCAGAATTATATTTCAGGGCATAAACCCATCTGCACCCTACTGCTTTCTTTCCATTAGGTCCATCAATAACCTCCCATGTTTTATTTTTCTCCAATGCATCCATCTCCTCTTGCATGGCTTGAGCCCAATTCCCATCTTTCAAGGCTTCATGTACTGATTTTGGGATTGCAATAGAGTCTAGTGCTGAAACAAAGCTTTTGTACTGCACAGAAAGATTAGCAGAGGAAACAAAATGGGAGATAGGGTATTGAGTACAAGAGGTACAAGATTTCTTGGGACAAGATCTTTTTCCTTTTCTAAGAGCAATGGGTAAATCATCAGAATCAGTAGTAATGGGTAAGTCATCAAAAGTATTAACATCATGATCAGAAATATGAGATTCAGGACTTACCAGTGGTTCAGACGATTGAGGTGGCTGTTGAGGCAATGTGGGTTGTTTCCTTCTTTGATATACCAACTGAGGTGTCATAATCTTTCGTATCTCTGGTGTACTTGATGTATCAGTCACAGGAGGATCACTCATAGGAAGATCACTCACAAGAGGATCAGACACAAGAGGATCACTCACAGGAGGTTCAGACACAGGAGAAACAGAAATAGACACTGAAGACTCAAAGAAGGGAGGTGAAGGATTCTTCCCCTGAAAATGAGGACCTTGGAAAAAGGACTCAGATTCCTGAAATGTAACATCCATAGAAACAAAAAATTTCCTACTACCAGGGTGATAGCACTTGTATCCCTTCTTATCAGGAACATAACCAAGAAAAACACATTTAATAGCCCTAGGGTCTAACTTACTGCGATGATGTTTATGAACATGAACAAAAGCAACACACCCAAACACTCGTGGAGGAAGACTCATAGTTGCAATAGAAGGGAAAAAAGAAGTTATAGAGTGAGTAGGACTTACATGGTCAAGGACCCGAGTGGGTAAACGGTTGATCAAGAATGCTGCAGTAAGAATAGCATCTCCCCAATAGTATTTGGGTACATGTGTCTGAAACATTAATGCACGAGCCACTTCAAGAAGGTGACGATTTTTTCTTTCAGCAACCCCATTCTGTTGAGGAGTGTCAACACAAGTAAGTTCATGAATCATACCGTTATTTCGTATAAATTGGGAAAAACTGTGATTAACATATTCAGTACCATTATTTGTTCTTAGTCTCTTGATTTTTCTACCAAATTGGGTCTCAACCATTTTATAAAATTGAAAGAACAGTTGTGGTACCTCAGACTTTTCACGCATTAAGTATACCCAAGTTACACGAGTGCAATCATCAATAAAAGAAACAAACCATCTATTTCCAGAAGCATGAGGAACTTTAGAAGGACCCCAAACATCAGAATGAATAAGATCAAAAGGTTCAACACTGTTAGTACTACTAGAAGGAAAAGACACACGATGATGCTTAGCAAACTCACAAACATCACAATGAAAAGACTCAACAGGCTTAGACAAAAATAATGACGGAAATAAAGACTTGAGTAAACCAAATGGAGGATGTCCTAATCACTTATGATGAGGCCAAATCAAAGAATCAGCAGTTGATTGACCATGAGTAATCAAGATGTGATCTGTTACTTTATTCACGGGAGATTGTGACACCAGATAGTACAACCCACCTTGCCCTTTAGCACTACCAATCGTCTTCCCCGTGGCGAGATCCTGAAAAACACAATGGGTAGGGAAGAAGGTTACAGTACAATTCAAATCTTTTGTAATTTTATGAATAGAAAGAAGATTCGTGGAGAGTTTAGGAACATGAAGAGTATCTTTAAGATGTAAGGACTGCTGTAAGTTTATGTCACCAGAATCCGCAACTGATGTATGTGAGCCATCAGCTATGGCTATTGTATGAGTTCCAATGGTAGGATGATAAGAAGTAAAGGAGTCAGCACAACAAGCCATATGATCAGTAGCACCAGAATCAACAACCCAAGAATGTTTAAAATCATTACATGAAGAAAGGAAAGAATGAGTTTTGGAGCTCATACCAGTCATAGCCAAAATACTAGTATCAGATGGCTTACTCAGATAATCAAGGATGGTTCGGAGCCGTTCCAACTCATACTTATCTGGACGAAATGCAGGTTGGGTCTCATTAGGTGCATGGGTTATTTCAGAGGAAGTAAAATGCGCTTGACCACACATCCTTGCCATCTTTTCTAAGACACTTTGTTTTCCATGGAGCCGAAAGCATAAATCCTTGATATGACCTGTTCTTTTACAATAAGAACACCATCGATCATCTCTCTTAGGTCTAGAAGATGCACCACCATAAAACTTTGTAAAGGAAATCCTTTGAGAAAAGGCTATACTGCAGAAAAACAGTCAACGAAAAA
The DNA here is from genome assembly GCF_033153095.1 of Gastrolobium bilobum. Taxonomy (NCBI): domain Eukaryota; kingdom Viridiplantae; phylum Streptophyta; class Magnoliopsida; order Fabales; family Fabaceae; genus Gastrolobium; species Gastrolobium bilobum. The sequence goes on along the minus strand of NW_026895624.1, from coordinate 119,810 downwards.
GCTCCAAGAAGCCAAAAAATTTGGAAAAAAATACCAAACGAAGTCCGATCAATGAAAAGAGCACAGATCCAGAAAGAACAGGAAGAGACAAGCAGAACTGCACTCGTCCGCGGCCAAAATAAGGCTGCACGCGCCGTTGGAAGTGGCTGCGCATGGGCTTCACGCGCTGGAGGTAAGGTGGCGCGTGGGCTGTCTTCTCCGGCTGAAATTTTGGCACGGTGGTCGTCCGGCGGTGGCGGTCCCTTCTGTGGTTGGTCGGAGTTGAAAGGCGGCCGAAAAACGATCAAAACGCGAAGAGAAGGATGCAACCTTGTTGGCATTGTTGAGCGTTGATGAACAGTGACCGTTGATGAATTGTGAGGGAAAAAACAAAAGGATCTGATCTTGCTACTGAGTAACAAAGAAAAATAAGAGAAACAGTGATCTCTCGGTCCAAGAGGTCCCCGGAAAATTTTTTCCAGAGGCGGCTGATGGCAGCGAGAGACCGGAAAAAGGAATAAAAGGTTTCGTAGGCGCGGAAGCAGAGCCCTTCAAGATCGAGAGCTCTGATACCAACTTGAAAGAAAAGGGTATTTGAAATATTATTGAATTGTGTAAATAAAATGTACAAAGGGGTCTCTATTTATAGAGAATGAAAATCCTAATATTTGACCTAATGGGTTTGGCCCAATACAACAAATAATAATAATAGAATAACCAATATTTACAACAACTTCAAAAAGGGTTCATCCCTGATTCATAAAATTTCCCCGTTTCATCGTGCACCAGTCACAAACTTGCTATGGTCTAGTTAAGCTACACTAGGTTGAAGAAAATTGTACATGTGTCTGTCTGAGTTGAGTTTTCTCTTCAACGATTTAATCAGGTTTAAACAGCTAACACCAAAGACATAACTTGAAATTTTTATGTAAAGAAACTGTAAAGAATCTTGGGATACATCACCCCAAAAGCTAGCTTAAAGTGTGGGAGTGCCCAAGGCCTTATAAACTTCACATTAGTTGCACATACAACCAATGTGTGACTATATATCTCAACACGCCCCCTCACATGAGAGCCCTTTGGGCTTGAAGCGTGGACAATGCAACAGGCCCAGCCTACCTGTGCTAAGAAACTCCACAAGAGAAAGTGGGGGGCAGCGAGGCTTTGATACCATGTAAAAAACCTTGGGATATGGTATTGTAAAGAACCTTGGGATACACCACCCCAAAAGCTAGCTCAAAAAGTGGGAGTGCCCAAGGTCTTATAAAGACCACATTAGTTGCACATACAACTAATGTGGGACTATATATCTCAACACGCCCCCTCACACGAGAGCCCATTGGGCTTGAAAAGTGGACAATACAACAGGCCCAGCGTACCTGTGCTACGAAACGCCACAAGAGAAAGTGGGGGGCGGCGAGGCTCTAATACCATGTAAAGAACCTTGGGATACACCACCCCAAAAGCTAGCTCAAATGGTGGGAGTGCCCAAGGCCTTATAAACTTTACATTAGTTGCACATACAACCAATGTGGGACTATATATCTCAACAGAAACCATTATAGATATTATAGACATTAAACGAGCAGAATGGAGTATAATATCTGAAGCCTAATATAAATTTGATTATTTATAAATAGAAAGTGGCTTCTACAGGGTAAGCAGCCAGAGTTTTGTAAATTAACTAAGGCTATTCAACATCCAAAAAATGTTTACTCCCCTTTTGAGTAAAATTAATATGGAAAATGTTTAAAAAATTCTTACATGTAGGTTGCTCCTGTTAAATCTTTAATATTTCTTGGAAAGTCTTCACTTAATTTGTTGTAGCTAAGGTCTCTGAAAGAGAAATTTTATCCAGAATAAGTTAAAGAATGCTAAAGAAAATAAACATCAAAATATTTATTATTTAGATGTAATGACCCCAAGATGCATTTATAAAATGGATGGAGCCATGCTACTAAATCTGACACTGCACAACATGCAGAAAACTCGAAACAACAGCATTTGATTTGTGTGTTTTTTTCATGAAATCACTTCTTTAATCAACCCTTTCGGTTTTCTGATTGGGTGGTTTAGGCTTTTCAAATTGCAAGTATCTTAACTGATCTTTAAATAATATAATCAAACAATATACAGAAAAGGAATGAATCACCACTTACAAGACTTGCAAAAGTGTCAAGTTTGCAAGATAATGAGGAAGTGTGTCATTAATATTGCAACTCCTTAATATCCTGTTAAACAATCAAATATGCGAATTCAGCAATAAAAAAAAAATCATATTTAGATTTTTGCTCTTTAAATTAGTGCCTGAGGTACTGACATGCAAAGAGAAAAAATAAAATAAAAAAGAAAATAATTAAAAACAATTCACTCACAATGTTTTCAGTCCTTTCATATTATCAACTCTAGGAAAAGTAGAATCAGTTCCATTCAAGTCACTAATCCTCCTGCATTCATATTTTGATTAAAAAATACAATTAGAAAGCAATTTAATTTTGAAACCCTGGTTATAATACAAAGTCCATACTTACAAGTCGATTAACTTTTGCAGAAACGAAATCCCAGAAGGAATTGGACCACTTAAACCACTCCCTTGAATCACTCTATAAAAAATAAGAACACATTTGCAACAGATGCAAAGATCAACAACGGAAATATAATCACACCTCATCAAAAAATAAATAATAAATAAATAAAAAACTTGTTCATACAGTTCTTCCAGACTTGTCCATCTTTGAATAAAATCAGGTATGTTGCCAGAGAACTGATTGTCACTAATTCGGCTGTCTCATGTGAGATTAAACATGCAAAGTTACTTATTCAGAATCCAAAATAACAATATAACTCAAAGTAACTACAGAAAAATCAAAATAAGAAGTTAAGAACCATACAATTCCTTCAATGTAGTAAGCCTAGCAAGAGTTCCAGGCAATTCTCCAGTAAAGTTGTTGGAGCTTAGATGTCTATAGCAAAAAGAAATTATCAACATTGATATTATGTCACCAATATTTTAACAACTCTTATAGTACAAAATTTTGTAGAAAGTATAGTGCCTCATAATAAGAATTAAAATGCAGGGCTTACAGTTGCTCAATGTGAGACAGATTTCCAAGTTCTGGAGGAAGATTTCCATAAAATTGATTGAATTCGAGGATCCTATCCATTTGAAATTAAGTTGCAATGAATATACTAATAAAAATTGAAATGAGATAGATTCTCAATCAATGAGAAAACCAGACACTCACAAACGTTTGAGGTTGGTTATGTTTGCTAGCTCAGTTGGGATTGGACCAGTTAATCGGTTACCAAGAAGTGAACTATTAGAAAACATAAATCAGATTAAACAAGGTAACATAAACAACACAACATAAAACAATACCATGATTTAACATAATCATATGCTAAAGACATATAATGAAGAAATATTATAAGAGCAAAGTAGAAGAGTAGTGAGAGAAAGCACACATTTGTTGAAGTTTTGAGGAGCCCCATTCTCTAGGAATTGTACCACTAAGGTAGTTACGGGTAAGGTCACTGTGCCAAAGCGAGAAAAATGAATGAAATGAATCATAGATTCACATTAAAACATTCACATACACTCAAGTCCATTGTTATTCAAAGAAGAGTATATTACATACATTTCTTGGAGGTAAGGCAACCTGATCAGTTCTGGTGGGAGCGTGCCTTGAAGATTTTGTGATTTCAGAACTCTGTCAGTTTATTTTCCATGAAAAATTGAAAATAATTAGAAAAAAATGTAATAAGATAAGCATTTATTTAGTGGGTAATTTATGTTTATTGTACCAGTCTCTTTTAATAATGCATAGATAATGAAAGTGTCATAATTTAACTGTTGAACAATGATATAAAAAAAAATTAAACATTACATAATAATAATATGTGTAACAGCTCCAAACCCTGTAGCATGATATTGTCCGCTTTGCCCCGCGCACAAGCACCGTCGAGCTCACGGTTTTGTTTCTTGGGACACCCTACAAAAGGCCTCACACTAGAAAAGGTATCCACACCCTTATAAAGCATGCTTCGTTCCCCTCTCCAACCGATGTGGGACATTACATCCTCCCCCACTGGGAATACAGCGTCCCCACTGTACACACCGGTCCAGGGCCAGGCTCTGATACCAAATGTAACAGCCCCAAACCCTGTAGCATGATATTGTCCGCTTTGCCCCTCGCACAAGCACCGTCGAGCTCACGGTTTTGTTTCTTGGGACACCCCACAAAAGGCCTCACACTAGAAGAGGTATCCACACCCTTATAAGGCATGCTTCGTTCCCCTCTCCAACCGATGTGGGACATTACAATATGGGTTTAACATTTTCTCCGAACGGAAAATAACTTATCTCCTATGACCAAAAACAATGTTGTTGTGAGATTAGGAGAAATGTGTTTTTGTCATTCCAATTTATTGTCGGATTATATTAGTCTTTATTATTATAATAAAAGACGTCACTTTACCCAATGGGTATAACTCAGTGCTGAGTACAGTAGAGAGAGAATCTGATTTCGATACCCACCTAGTAAATATGTGGGGAGAGATGAGGAGATTTAACTGTAATTAAGTTCGACTCAGAATTAATCTCATTAACAGCTTAAAGAGTTGAAGTTTGGATACTCAACACAAAGAGCTAATTAGCGTCGTTATATCCACACACAAAAAAACACACACACACACACACTTGAAAGAAAAAGGGTCTTTGAAATATTATTGAATTGTGTATTAATCTGATACAAAGAGGTCTCTATTTCTAGAGACTAAAAAACCTAATTCTTGACCTAATGGGCTTGGCCCAATACAACAAATACTAATAATAATAAAAGACCTAATATTTACAACACTCCCCCTCAAGCTGAGGAATAGATATTTATCATTCTCAGCTTGCTAGTAAGTTCTTGAAATCTGTCTGAAGAAAGTCCCTTTGTCAATAGATCAGCTAATCGACGTCCAGTGGGAATGTATGGAGTGGTAATCAACCCGCTATCAAGTTTCTCTTTGATGAAATGGCGGTCGACCTCAATATGTTTAGTCTGATCATGTTGAACCGGATTATGAGCTATACAAATAGCGGACTTATTGTCACATAGCAGCTTCATAGGTCCCTCACATTTTATTTTGAGATCATCAAGTACAATTTTCAGCCACAGTAACTCACAAATGCCTTGAGCTATAGCTCGAAATTCAGCTTTTGCACTTGACCTGGCAACCACATCTTGTTTCTTACTTCTCCATGTCACTAAGTTACCGCAAAGAAACATGCAAAAACCAGTGGTAGATCGACGGTCAGTCACGGATCCAGCATAATCAGCATCAGTGTAGACTTCTAAAGAGAGATTGCCATCACGTCGGAATAACAATCATTTACCAGGAGTAGCTTTAAGATACTGAAGAATTCTCTCTACTACCTGCATGTGTTTCTCCTTTGGATCGTGCATAAACTGACTGACAACACTAACAGCATAAGCTAGGTCTAGTCTAGTATGAGCCAGATATATCAATTTCCCAACTAGTCGTTGATATTGTCCTTTATCAACTGGAGGACTTTCTTCTTCATAGCCTATCTTGTGATTCTGCTCAATAGGAGTATTAGAGGGTCTATATAATACCCCTAACTTAAATAATTTAATTAATTACTTTTAATTTAGTACTTAAGCATGTATTAGTGAGTAAAATTAAGAATAGGGCCTAATTAAGTGAGTTGGGGTCACTTTTGAGGTAAAAAGTGTACTCAGTGAAAATTAAGGAGTATAAATGGGTGTAGGCAAAAGTACCCAAAATATAAAAATAAAAGTGCAAATATCTCTAGAAAAATATTCCAAACCTTTTGGTAAAGTTTGGTTGTGATTGGAGTTGAATAAATAGATGAGCCAATACCCGCTCAAAGCCACTTAACTAATGTTAAGTGACTTAAAACAATAGAACCCACTTCATCCCCCCCCCCCCCCCCCACACCCGTCGAGCAACAAGAAGAAAAGAAGAGAAGGAGAGGAGAAGGAGAGAAAGGAAGAGAGAAGAGAAGCCAAACCCTAGCCACTCTTATTCTCAACTATTTTCTTTGATCCAAAAGCCTAAACCACTCCAAATCTTCCCCTCTTTCATAATCCAAGCTTGGTTTTGAGTGGGAGTCTTTATGGAGTGGGATATCATCCTCCAAAAATCCGACCCATAGGAGAAAGTGAGGGATTTGTTGGCTTCTACCTCCATGGAAGCTTGAGGAACAACCTTGCCTTGTTGTGTGATCCATGGTGGTGAGTTTTCCACTTTCTTTCACACAAATTCCTTGAGTTTGCATGATTTAGGTTTTGATGAATAGTGTTTTTTGGGGTTTTATGAGTTTGAGTTTGATGGAGGCTTGGTGCCTTTGTAAATGTTGTTAGTGATGATAAATAAACAGTAGAAATGAGTTTAGATTGTCATTTGAGTATGGTTGGACATTTGAGTAGATCATGCTTGAGATTAAGGATGCTCTTGAATGTTAGGATATTGTTTGATTATAGAATTGATTGTGTTCCTTGTATTAATAGGATTGAGGCAAGAGAACCAAGTCGGTGTGACCAACCCTAGTGGTTGTGTGCAATTGAGGAAAGCTCAAGAACAAGGTAAACCTTTGGACCTTGGGGTTGATCCCATTGAGTGTTCCACCATACTCCATTGAGGAGAAATGGTTTATGAGATGTGATATGTAATTATGATAATAATTGTATGCTCATGCATTGATTCATGCATTGATACATGTTATGATTGATTGATGATTATTGGTTGATGTTTGATTGTTTAAGAGTAATTGAGGAATGGTTATAGAAGTAGCAATAATGAATGGGGTAATGGTTGAGGATTGTGATTGAGGTTATGAGTGATAGTATTATGATGAGGATGATTGGTAGGAACTTCCCTTGGAAACAGCCCTATGTGGATCTCCATGTGGTTAGAGCCTAAGAGGAACAGCCCTATGTGGATCCCTCTTGGAGGTTCCTAGATTGAGGAAAGGACTTCCCTTGGAAACAACCTTAGGTGGATCTCCATATGGTAAGAGCCTAAGAGAAACAACCCTTTGAGGATCTCTCTTGGAATAGATTGAGGAAAGAACTTCCCTTGAAAACAACCCTATGTGGATCTCCATGTGGTAAGAGCCTAAGAGAAACAACCCTTAGTGGATCTCTCTTGGAAGTCCATGTGATGCTTGTGGATAAGAATGTGTTAAGCTATTATGATTATGTGTACATCGAAGGTGAACCTTAGGGTGGGGTGATCTCCAAGGACCTCTGATTTACTGTGATATATTCGTATATCTCACCCCGTGTTGTGGGGCATCATTTCAGGTACTGATAGAGGTGGGGTTGATCGAGGCAAGAAGCATGAGTAGACTGTACCTGATAGCTGGATATTTTGAGTTGCATGCCATTTATAATTGCTATATGTATATTTTTATGTCACAATATGTATTTTGAGGGACTTAGTGCATGATCATTGTAGTGATGAATGCTTTGTTGTAAATGGCTTATAGCTTTGATCATGTTCCTTTTGTAGTTAAGTCCTTTGGCATGTATATGAGATTTGTAATTAAGACATGATGTAATATTGTAATTAATGGAGATGTATGTATGATGAAATGGTATGCATGCTTCTCTTAGTGTATGAGTACCTTGAAAGCTTAGTTTTCATGTAGTGAAAGGATTATATGATGTCAATTAGGTAAAAGAGGACCATGGGTTTGAAAATCCATGTAGAAATATAGACACCCTGTCTCGTGGTCCATTTTTCGCATCCTATGTGATAGATTTGGACCCTTGGGTCTTTAAGGAAGTGGTAGACAATCTTCTTAGCTTTCCATAGAGACCAAGATTGTGTAATTTGGATGAGTATAACTCAAGTTATGGGTAGAATACCATAGGAGATCAAATTGTCCTGTTTTGGGTGTTTGCTGCAGAACAGCCACGCTATTGGCGTGAGATTCACGCTCTAAGCGTCAACCCCACTGGCTGCCCACGCTATGGGCGTGGGGGTCCTGGGAATTTTGTATCCTTTTCTTGGAAAATGCGTAACTTGAGCTACGGTGCTCCGATTTGAGCGCGGTTTGAACCCACGCGTAGCTAATAAAGAATCCTATAATATTTTGGGAAGATTGAGACCATAAAGGCAGTATAGTAATTTCTTAAGTAAACAAAGAGTGGATACGTATAGTGTGAGATGAGAACTATAAAGTAAGTACAAGTTGTACAATTTAATAAAAAGCGAAGAGAGTTTAGTATTGAACTTGAACAAATAATAATATGATGTTAAGTCTAGTTCTGATTGTTCCGCAAGGTAATAAGGTTATGGTCACGCAATTGGTTATTTTAAACTCGGCATAGTTAATGAGGAAAAGCAAGTAAGTTTTAAAAAGAAAATGAAATTTATCCGGGTTTTTTAATTGAACCAATGTGATTGTAACTGCGCTTAATATCATAAAGCAATGTTAACAAACCGGTTCTAGAAAGGGGTGTTACAGTTTACACCCGAGCTTTCCTACTTCTTTGAGAAGATCAAGAACATATTTCCTCTGGCTGATAAAAATTCCTTTGCTCGAATGAGCTACTTCTATCCCTAGGAAATATCTCAGTTTCCCAAGGTCTTTGACTTCAAACTCAGAGGCAAGCCGTGTTTGCAGAATCTGTCTCTCCACAAAATCATCACCTGTGATAATAATATCATCGACATATACAAGGAGCACAGTAAGCTTCCCATTTTGGGAGTGCTTGAAAAAAAGAGTGTGATCTCCTTGACTCTGTCTGTATCCTAAGGTCATCATAACCTTAGTAAACTTTCCAAACCAGACACGAGGAGACTGCTTTAATCCATACAAGGCCTTTTTTAATCTACAAACTTTATTTTCTCCCTTCACAGAATCAAAACCAGGCGGGATTTCCATGTAGACTTCTTCTTCTAACTCACCATTGAGGAAAGCATTCTTCACATCAAATTGATTTATATCCCAATTGTAATGGGCAGCAAGGGATAACAAGACTCTCACCGTATTCATTTTTGCAACTGGAGCAAATGTTTCTTCATAATCAATGCCATAGGTTTGAGAGTCACCTTTGGCAACTAATCGAGCCTTGTATCTCTCAAGAGTTCCATCAGGATTATATTTCAGGGCATAAACCCATCTGCACCCTACTGCTTTCTTTCCATTAGGTCTATCAATAACCTCCCATGTTTTATTTTTCTCCAATGCATTCATCTCCTCTTGCATGGCTTGAGCCCAATTCCCATCTTTCAAGGCTTCATGTACTGATTTTGAGATTGCAATAGAGTCTAGTGCTGAAACAAAGCTTTTGTGCTGCACAGAAAGATTAGTAGAGGAAACAAAATGGGAGATAGGGTATTGAGTACAAGAGGAACAAGATTTCTTGGAACAAGATCTTTTTCCTTTTCTAAGAGCAATGGGTAAATCATCAGAATCAGTAGTAATGGATAAGTCATCAGAAGTATCATGATCAGAAATATGAGATTCAGGACTTACCAGTGGTTCAGACGATTGAGGTTGCTGCTAAGGCAATGTGGGTTGTTTCCTTCGTTGATATACCAACTGAGGTGTCATAATCTTTCGTATCTCTGGTGTACTTGATATATCAGTCACAGGACGGTCAGTCACAGGAAGATCACTCACAGTAGGATCAGTCACAGGAGGATCAGACACAGGAGGATCAACTGACATAGCTAAAGGAGTAGACACTGAAGACTCAAAGAATGGAGGTGAAGGATTCTCCCCCTGAAGATGAGGACCTTGGAAAAAGGACTCAGATTCCTGAAATGTAACATCCATAGAAACAAAAAATTTCCTACTACCAGGGTGATAGCACTTGTAGCCCTTCTTATCAGGAACATAACCAAGAAAAACACATTTAATAGCCCTAGGGTCCAACTTACTGCGATGATGTTTATGAACATGAACAAAAGCGACACACCCAAACACTCGTGGAGGAAGACTCATAGTTGAAATATAAGGGAAAAAAGAAGTTATAGAGTGAATAGGACTTACATGGTCAAGGACCCGAGTGGGTAAACGGTTGATCAAGAATGCTGCAGTAAGAATAGCATCTCCCCAATAGTATTTGGGTACATGTGTCTGAAACATTAATGCACGAACCACTTCAAGAAGGTGACGATTTTTTCTTTCAGCAACCCCATTCTATTGAGGGGTGTCAACACAAATAAGTTCATGAATCATACCATTATTTCGTATAAATTGGGAAAAACTGTGATTAACATATTCAGTACCATTATCTGTTCTTAGTCTCTTGATTTTTCTACCAAATTGGGCCTAAACCATTTTATAAAATTGAAAGAACAGTTGTGGTACCTCAGACTTTTCACGCATTAAGTAAACCCAAGTTACACGAGTGCAATCATCAATAAAAGAGACAAACCATCTATTTCTAGAAGCATGAGGGACTTTAGAAGGACCCCAAACATCAGAATGAATAAGATCAAAAGGCTCAATACTCTTAGTACTACTAGAAGGAAAAGACACACGATGATGCTTAGCAAACTCACAAACATCACAATGAAAAGACTCAACAGGCTTAGACAAAAACAATGACGAAAATAAAGACTTGAGTAAACCAAATGGAGGATGACCCAAGCACTTATGATGAAGCCAAATCAAAGAATCAGTAGTTGATTGACCATGAGACATCAAGATGTGATCTGTTACTTTATTTGCGGGAGATTGTGACACCAGATAGTATAGCTCACCTTGCTCTTTAGCACTACCAATCGTCTTCCCTGTGGCGAGATCCTGAAAAACACAATGGGTAGGGAAGAAGGTTGCAGTACAATTCAAATCTTTTGTAATTTTATGAATAGAAAGAAGATTCGTGGAGAGTTTAGGAACATGAAGAGCATATTTAAGATGTAAGGACTGTTGTAAGTTTATGTCACCAGAACCCGCAATTGATGTATGTGAGCCATAAGCTATGGCTATTGTATGAGTTCCAATGATAGGATGACAAGAAGTAAAGGAGTCAGCATAACAAGCCATATGATCAGTAGCACCAGAATCAACAACCCAATAATGTTTAAAATCATTACATGAAGAAAGGAAAGAATGAGTTTTGGAGCTCATACCAGTCATAGCCAAAGCACTAGTATCAGATGGCTTACTCAGATAATCAAGGATGGTTCAGAGCCGTTTCAATTCATCTGGACGAAATGCAGGTTGGGTCTCATTAGGTGCAGGAGTTATTTCAGAGGAAGTAAAATGCGCTTGACCACGCATTCTAGCCATCTTTTCTAAGACAGTTTTCTTTCCATGGAGGTGAAAGCATAGATCCTTGATATGACCTGTTCTTTTACAATAAGAACATCATCGATCATCTCTCTTAGGTCTAGAAGATGCACCATCAGAAAACTTTGTAAAGGAACTCCTTTGAGAAGAGACCATACTGCACACAAATGGTCAAAGGATAACACCAAGAAGCCAAAAAATCACAAACAAATACCAAACAACGTCATATCTGGCTGGAACAGTAACACAGCGGCCGAAACAGTAACACAGAGGCCGGAACAAATACCAAACAACGTCAGATCTGGACGGAGGCAAGAAATTGGTGAAAGAACAAACTCCAAGAAGCCAAGAAATTCGGAAAAAATACCAAACGATGTCCGATCAAAGTGGAGAGAACAGATCCAGAATCGGCTTGGAGAGACGATCAGAACCATGGTGGTCCGCGGCCGAGAACCACCGTCACGCGCCAGTGAAGCTGGCGGTGCGTGGAGGCGCGTTTGACCTCCGATGGTGCTGGGTTTTTCAGGGCGGCGGCGTCCGGCAAGCGCGGCTGAGTCTGTGGCTGGTCGAAGTGAAAAATCCACCGAAAAAGTGCCCAAATGTGATGAACAAGTTCTGGCCTTTGACGTCCGTTGGTTGCTGTACGAGAGATAAAGATAAGGAGGAAGAACAGTGATAATTGTGATCTGCTCGGTCTAAGAGGTCTTCGGAAAAAATTTCCGGTGGCAACTGATGGCAGCGAGAGACGAAAAAAAAAAGAATAAAAAGTTTCGTAGGTGCGGAAGCAGAGCCCTCAGGATCGAGAGCTCTGATACCAACTTGAAAGAAAAAGGGTATTTGAAATATTATTGAATTGTGTATTAATCTGATACAAAGATGTCTCTATTTATAGAGACTAAAAAACTTAATTCTTGACCTAATGGGCTTGGCTCAATACAACAAATACTAATAATAATAAAAGACCTAATATTTACAACACACACCGTTACAACTGAAATTCAAAAGATTAATGAAATTGGAAATTAGTAGAAATTCCTATAGGACCACTACTCTTTTGCACTGATCTCTTATCCCATTAAAATCGATAATCCAGAATATGTATGGGCTTCTTATTGGCCTTTTTGGGCCCAAATCTCCTGCCTGTTCCGCTGGGTACTGCTTCTATAACTGGGCTTGCCTTATTGGGTCGTGTTGCTACAGATAATACTTAGATTTGTTTGATTTCGATAATGTTTTCTTATTCTTATTTTTTGTTTTTTGTTTTTATTAATGTATGTCCTTATGTATATGTTAAAGAATTAAAATAAAATTCATTATTCATTTTAATTATTTAAGTAAAAAATATTTTGAAATATTAAAAAATATTAAATGCTATTCTTTAACATGTTAACAAAGTTTTTTTTTTAGTTTTTCTAATTCATTTTTTTTTATTTTTCACATTTTTTGAATTAGTTTTATTGAGCAGAGTTTTTCACTTCTTCAACTTTGTTGAAGACAAATAATCCATGTCGAGATTAAAGAATACATAAAGATATTTCTCATTTTCTAATCCAAAGTAATTAACATAGCATGTTTGTGCGCCACCAAACCAACCGCTTGATATTATATTATAATAAAAATATGGGAAAAATGTTTCTGCAGTTACTGCAAATAAGTTATCTGCATTTATTCTCAAAACGACGTCATTTTGGTATTAAAATATTAAAAAATTATAAATAAAAAGACTATTATAACTCTGAAATAAATTAAAATTACAAAAACAACATGATTTTCGTCCCAAAACGACGTCGTATTGGACTTACTGCAGATAAGTTATCTACAGTAACCTGCAGAAAAAGCGAACTCAAAAAATATTTGATATCAATTGAAGAGAATAAAAAAAAAGTGCAATATGAAATGAATAAAATTGACTAGGGTTGACTCAAGTAGCAAATATGAATCCGAGAACTAACAAATCTTACGTAATAAACTGTTGGGGGCTATTTGACCTCTTTGAAGTTTTTAATAGGTTAATTTTCATGATTGGTATCAATAAAATTTTATTTTCCAATATGACACTTATTTAAAAATAAAATAAAAAGTGTTCCGCGTAAGCTGGGGCATGGAACTCAAATCCCCCACTGAAAAAGTAAATTTTTACCGATACCAATTACGAAAATTGACCCATTAAAAATTCCAAAAAAGAGGTAAAACAGCCTAGACTGTTGTGTTCCATTTTGGATATAATTCAAGTATGAAGAAATCATAATTTAAAATTTTTAAGACACCCAAGGGAAAGAGAGACATACATTTTAACAACATGGCAGAAGTTGTCATTGAGCATAGAGCAATTGCAAGAGACCTTATTTTCTTCCCCATATATCATGGTTTCTGTCATGCTCCAGTTGCATGGATCTATGTTGAAGTCCCAATCCTTCTTACCAAGTGTTTTACCTATATCTTTCAACGCTTGCACTAAAATATACACAAAATAAACAGCTATAAGAAATGTGATCACATATGCAACATTTTTATTCATGTATCATATATATGTATCATATCATACCTTCATCCTGTGGCAAATTGGAGGCTCCAAAAGCAAGCAATGTGAAGCAAATGGAAAGAAGTGAAAGGAGGAAAAACTGAGAGGAAATGATAATGTTCATGGTGATTGACATTGGAATGGAGAAGAGTGAAGAACAAGGTAATTTAGAGAGACATTAAAGGAGGAAATAGGAGTAAAGAAGGGTTCAAGGAAGACTTCAAAGTCTTGAGCAGGCCAAGAATAAGAGACTAATTAAGCCACCCTTTACCAGTAAAGTCGTTTTTTTTGTTTGAATCCCAGTCAAATGAAGGTGAATGCCATGTGTTCTGCACCAGCTCAACTATTTTATTTTCTTTGTGAAATGAATTAATAATATCTTACCTGAAAGTTTTGACCCCAGGTGCTCCAGCAAGGGATTTCAATTCTGATGGGCCCGACCCATTTGGGCTTAGCCCATTGTAGGTTCCTTTAAATATATTTAAGCTCCCAATATATCAGATTGATTATGTACTCAACTACTTGAATCAAATATTTATAATAAATTATATGGAAAATGTTATATTTATAAAAAATTTGTTTACAAACTCTTACAAATTTAATTATATATTTTCAGAAATAGACTCGGTTAGGAATGCATTTTCTAGAATACATAATACAGTTTGTAAGAATTTATAAATAAAAAATTTGTAAATATAACATACCCTTAAATATAAAATTATAAGGATTATAGCTAACAAATAAAATTGGTGTAACGGTAAGTGTTATCCACTGCCATCCGCCAAGTTTGATTTCACATTACCCGTGAGTTGATTTGGTGCATTGAGTGAATTGAAGAATGAGAAAAATTACTTTTATGCTACATGTGATAACTTTCTCTCTTATACACCCTTCGATAAATGTGTCGCCTTTTTCTTTTCTTTTCTTTTTATTTTTCAGATGGTGGAATCCACAAATTTGTCTCTATGACATGAGATAATTTATCTCCTTTAACATGAGATTAATAAAACTCTTGAAGAATATAATAAAATTGTCTTTCAATTCATTATAGTTGTCCTCTCTTTATTGTGATTTCCATTACTGTCCATCATTATATACTCATAGGCCCATCAATTTTTAATTATTGACTCCAACTTATCACACTGTGACAAGGAATTACAACTGAATTAAACAAAGAATACAAATAAAGCAAATACAAAAGGAATAATAATGACAATGTATTGATAGTAACTAAGATCTCAACTCACTCTTCAAGACCAACATACCTAAGCCCCAAACAGATCTCAAGAAATCCTTCCCCAAGTCTCACTCCAAATTCATTCAATATATGCATACCTCAGCATACACACTCCCCTCCTTATTATCCCATCAACTAAGAACCTTCTAAAATATTTTCCTAACTAACTAACTAATTCTCTCATTCCTTCCCTTTCAGCCCATAGGCCCATCAAAATCAAACAATAAAAGGGTAAATCCAGGCAACGACAGACCTGTATACTTGTAAGTGTGTGCAAGTGCACACACAAATTTTTTGGGAAAAAAAGAAGAATAAAATATATTTTGGGTCATCAATAAAAAATTATGTGACCAATTTAATCTCTTAAAACAAGTTATCTCGTGATTCCTCTAAATTTCATAATAGACCCATATTAGTCATTTTGAGGGACTAATGTGGGTTTTTTGAATTTCAGATGGACCACGATTTTGATTATCTGGGTCTATTTTTGTATTCTGAGGGACCACGAGTCGATTTTTTTCTAAGGGATTAAATCGGGGCTCATAATTTTTATTGAGGACCCAAAATGTTCTATTGTAATAGTTTCGTTGACTTTTGATTACTTTTTTTATGTTAAGTTAAAGTTTTCTTTTCTTTTTCTGTTTATATTCTTTTCTATTGTAATATATTTATTTTTTTCCTTTATTCTTTTATTCTAAGTGTGCAGACATAAATAAAATTTTCTAGGTCCGCCGTTAAATTCAGATGCAAAAGGCTCCTAACTTGCGAGAGTAGAAGTGAGGTTGATTGTATAAAGCATCACCCTTATATTTTTGTATAGAGACATTTGGTTTATTCTCAAAGACACTTGACACGCAATCAGCATGAGAATACTTACTCAATCAAGAAGATAGAATGCTTCTTCTTTTTGTCTGTGAGTGGTATAGTTCCTTCCATTTATGACTTCCAAGACAACAATTCCAAAGCTATAGACTTATGCCTTGTCACTCAAATAACCATGCATTCATATTCCGAAGCCATATTGCTACCACATAATAAAATTAAAAAGTTTATTAGTCACATTAACTTTAGAAACCAGCATAATCCTCAAAAAAAAATTTCTACGATCAAAACAACTGTCTTATTCCACTATGTGTGAAACATGACTGGTTTTATAAATCAAAAGAAAATCTTAACAGAATTATCTATATGTGATTGATTGAGTTTGTGGCTTGCACATAAGAAACGGCTTCTGCAACAAATTTTTAGATTTAATGGATATACGGCATATATATATATATATATATATATATATATATATATATATATATATATATATATATATAGGGAAAAGTATTTCTTGATATTTTCAAAAAGTTGCACATTAATATTTCCTTTGCTGAGGCTCTGGCTAATATGCTTAATTATGCCAAGTTTATGAAAGACCTTTTATCAAGAAAACACAAGTTGCACTAATGCCAGACTGCGACACTCACTGAGGAGTGTAGTGCAATAATACATAAGAAGTTTCCTCCTAAGCTTCGTGATCCAGGGAGCTTCAATATTCCAATTGCTATTGGTAACACTAATGTTGGCAAAGCTTTGTGTGATCTTGGGACGAGTATAAATTTGATGCCCTTGTCTGTGTGTAAATCTTTGGGAATCTCTGAGCTTAAGCCTATTATGATTTCTTTGCAACTTGCTGACAGATCTTTGAGGAAACCCAATGATATAATTGAAGATGTACTTGTGAAAGTGGAC
Source organism: Gastrolobium bilobum (assembly GCF_033153095.1). Classification (NCBI taxonomy): domain Eukaryota; kingdom Viridiplantae; phylum Streptophyta; class Magnoliopsida; order Fabales; family Fabaceae; genus Gastrolobium; species Gastrolobium bilobum. The sequence continues at coordinate 103,046 of NW_026895624.1, read as the reverse complement.
AAGTTCATTTTTCCAGCAGATTTTGTGGTGTTGGACATGGAAGAGGAAACTGAAATGTCTCTTTTGTTGTGTAGACCTTTCTTGGCTACTGCTCGGGCTATGATTGATGTTGAACAAGGGAAGCTCGAGTTAAGAATGAATGACGAGACCATTACCATCAATGTCTTTGATCCTATGAGAAAATCTTCTGACAAAGGTGATTGTTTCAGACTTGATGTTTTAGAAGAAGTGGTGAAAGAAGAGAAATCTCCTAGTCAAGAGCTTGAGGAAGAACTTAAAGCGCATGATATTGTTCCCTTTGAGGAAGAAAAATGTGTTGTGTTTGAGGTTCTTGAGAAGAAAGATTCTGACAAAGAAGATGATGTCCCAAAAGTAGAGTTAAAGGAGCTGCCTGAAACTCTTAAATACATCTTCTTGGGTGATGAGGAGACTTACCCTGTTATCATTAATAAAGGGGTGTTCTTCTGAGCAGGAAATGAGATTGATAGAAGTGTTGAAGGAACACAAGACTACCATAGGGTGGTCCATTTCTGATTTGAAGGGTATAAATCCTTCTTTTTGTACTCACAAAATTCTCATAGAGGTTGATATCAAACCTGTGAGGAAATCTCAAAGGAGGCTTAATCCCACAATTAAGGAGGTCTCTTGATGCTGACATGATTTACCCGATTTCAGATACTGCTTGGGTATGTCCAGTGCAAACGGTTCCGAAGAAGGGAGGCGTACTGTGGTCCACAATGAAAAAAATGAACTAATTCCGACCAGAACTATCACTGGTTGGAGGATGTGTGTGGATTACAGAAGGTTGAATGCCGCCACAAGGAATGACCATTTTCCACTTCCCTTTATGGATCAGATGTTAAAGAGATTGCCGGGCATACTTATTACTGTTTCCTGGATGGATATTCTGGGTACAATCAAATCTCAATGGCACTGGAGGACCAAGAGAAAACAGCCTTAACTTGCCCTTTTGGAGTATTTGCATATCGACAGATGTCGTTTGGTCTATGCAACGCACCTACTACGTTTCATATGTGCATGCTCTCTATATTTTCTAACATGGTGGAGAAAAATCTTGACGTATTTATGGATGATTTTTCATTTTTTGGCTCTTGTTTTGATTTATGCTTTCATAATCTAACTAATGTTTCAAAAAGATGCCAAGAAATTAATCTTGTACTTAACTGGGAGAAATGTCATTTCATGGTACAAGAGGGGCTTGTGTTAGGCCATAAAATATATGGGAATGGGATTGAGGTTGATGAGGCAAAACTCATGTTGATTGAAAAACTCCCTCATCCTGTTAATGTGACTAGTGTTAGAAGTTTTCTAGGACATGCTGGATTTTATAGAAGATTTATCAAAGACTTTTCTAAGATAGCCAAACCATTAAGCCAACTCTTAGTAAAGGATTCTGAATTTAACTTTGATGATGCATGTCTGAAAGCTTTTAATTTGTTGAAAGAAAAGCTCACTACAACTCCTATTCTTGTAGCTCCTGATTGGAGTTTACCTTTTAAGCTTATGTGTGATGCTAGTACTTATGCCATTGGTGCGGTCCTTGGCCAACGTAAGGATAAATTGTTACATGTCATATACTATGCTAGCAAAATTTTAAATGAGGCACAAGTAAATTATGCCACAACCGAAAAAGAAATGCTAGCAGTGGTGTATGCACTGGACAGATTTAGGTCTTATTGGTTGGGGTCCAAGGTAATTGTTTTTACTGACCATTCTGCTATCAAGTATTTGATGACTAAGCAGGATGCCAAGTCTTGTTTGCTAAGGTGGATGCTCTTGTTTCAAGAGTTCGACTTGGAGATCAGAGATAAGTCTGGGGTAGAAAACAAAGTGGCAGATCATTTGTCAAGAATTCAAGAGAAGGAATTGCAAGATGGTCCTGAAAAAGAAATAAATGACATCTTCCCTGATGAGAGGGTGATGGCTATTTTTGTGCCTCCTTGGTTTGCAGATATTGCCAATTACAAGGTGATAAAAGAGTTGCCTCCTAACCTTACTAGGCAACAACAGAAAAATTTTCTGCGGGATGCAAGAAGATTTCATTGGGATGACCTTTACTTGTATTTCCAATGTGCTGATGGAATTATACGGAAGTGTGTGCCTGAGTTTGAAGTGCATAAGATCTTATGGCATTGTCGTGCATCAGATTACGGAGGTCACTTTGGAGGTAATATAAATGCTCAAAAAGTTTTGCAGAGTGGTTATTATTGGCCTACATTGTTTAAAGATGCTAGGGATTATGTTGAGAGGTGTGACAAGTGTCAAAGAGCTGGAAATATTTCCCGCAAGGATGAGATGCCTCTGAATAGCATATTGGAGGTAGAACTTTTCGATGTGTGGGGAATAGATTTTATGGGCCCATTTCCATCATCTTATTCCAACCAATATATTCTGGTGGCTGTAGATTATGTATCTAAGTGGGTTGAGGCTGTTGCTCTTCCCACCAATGATGCTAAAGTGGTGGTGAACTTTCTGAGGAAGAACATTTTCACTCGGTTTGGTGTCCCAAGAGCTATTATCAGTGATGGGGGGACACACTTTTGCAATAAGCAGTTTCACAGTTTGCTTGCGAAGTATGGAGTGAATCATAGGGTGGCTACACCTTACCACCCTCAGACTAGTGGGCATGTTGAAGTGTCAAATAGAGAGTTGAAGAGAATCCTTGAGAAGACTGTTGGTAATTCCTTGAAGGATTGGGCAAGAAAGCTTGATGATGCGCTTTGGGCGTATAGAACTGCATTCAAGACTCCAATAGGTATGTCTCCTTGTCAATTGGTGTATGGGAAGTCTTGTCATTTACCTGTGGAGTTGGAACATAAGGCTTTATGGGCTACCAAGTTCTTGAATTTTGAACCAACAAAAGCTCTTCAGAAAAGATTGCTACAACTAAATGAGCGGGATAAGTTTCGATTATCTGCATATGAGAGTGCCCGAGTTTATAAAGAAAAGACCAAGAAGTGGCACGATAAAACGATCAGTCCAAAGGAATTTGAGCCAGGCCAACAAGTGTTACTGTACAATTTTCGCCTGAGATTGTTTCCTGGCAAGCTCAAGTCTAGGTGGGCTGGTCCGTTTGTGGTAAAGAGAGTATTCTCCTACGGAGTAGTTGAGATATCTCCCTTGGATGATGATAGACCCTTCAAAGTCAATGGAGCTAGACTCAAGCTCTACCAAGGAGGACCTGTCAGAAGAGACACCAAGACTCTATCTCTCAAAGAAAACAATACTTGAAAGAGGTAACCGTCAGGCTCATGACGTTAAACAAGCGCTCATTGGGAGGCAACCCAATTCAGAGTTTTGCTCAGTGTTTTATGTTATCCAAAAAAAAATTTTGACTGGCGCGCGCGATTGCAGTGCCAAAGTTTGTAAAAATACAAAGAATTCGCGCGAGTACTGCGCCAGCATGGCGCGGTTACAGTGCCAGAAATCTAAGAAACCAGAGAACTTGTGCGAGTGTCACGCCAGTATGGCGCGACCCGCACCACAGAAGCCAGGAGAAGAAAGTCGCGCGACCTGCGCCAAACTCCGTGTGACTCGCTGTTGCGGATCTAGCAAGTGTACTAGTCGTACAAGTAATAAAATGATGAGTAAAGATCGTTCCCACGAGGATTTGTGTCAAGCACTGACTAACCATATATACTTGAGTTGAATCAAACAAAAGTTCATAGATTGCATAGATTTCGTGTCACCAGAAACTACACTGAATTGAATTAAAACTTGATAAATAAATAAAATGTAAATTATAATGTAAACAAGTAGTCAGATGTCATTTTTCCTCAAACATGAATTTATAGATGAACCAATTTCCATTATGAATTATCTACTATGTGATGTTGATCAACCTTTTTCTTATCATCTCAAGATGTAATCCCTTACTACCCTGATAGACACATTAATCAGAAACCACAATCCCTTGGTGATTCCTTTCTTAATACATGCATTAAATACTAAGGTCTTAAGATCACACCAGAATCCTAGCATCAATCCCTTGACTACTAAAACACTGATGATGAAGTTGTCAAAAATAGAGAAACAATGTAAACATGTATGCTCTACACTATTCCTCAACATGAAGAATTAATCAAGACAACTTCATACAATCACATAATAGATAAACAAAACATCTAATTAACCATTCATAAATTCAAACTTGAGTTCCATTGAATCAGACTACAAAGAACTCTCCTAAGACATAATTGAAATACAAACAAGAGAAGAAAGATCAAACTCCATTGACATGATAGTTGAGTCTTCAATCGCCAAGTGCAATTACATAGGAAATACTAACTATTACAAGAACTAATCCTAAGAATTTGGAAATTCAGAGAAAATGAGGAGTCAGATCAGATCTATGAAAGACCTGGTCTGATCTCCCTTCTCCTAGTGTGATGAGAAAAGTCAGAATGAGATATGATGGATTGGATCTGATATCTGGAATATGTCAGAATGTGAAGGCCCCTTGTCCTTTTATAATTTACAAATTACAACTGAAAACTGACATGGGCGCTAAAACTCTCATTTCTGGACGTTTTAGCGCTCAACCTTGACGGATGCCCAACTGCTTTTAACTATCTTGGGCGCTAAAACACTCAGTTTTGGGCGTTTAAATGTTCAGCACCAGCATCTTTTGTGCAACAGGGCGCTAAAATGCTCAGTTTTGGGCATTTTAGCGCCCAACACTTAGAATTTTCCCATTCTTCAGAATCTTCTTCCTTCTCTCTTTTGCTTCTTGAGCTTCATTTCCCTACAAAAACAATGTAAATTTTCAACATAAGCTTCAGAACTTGTATTTGAGAGATTTCCAGGACATTAACCTCTTTTCCATCCATTTAATCACACAAATTGATATTAATTCATGCTTAAAAACCTGATGAACTAAGGGTTCATCACAATTCCCAGATTTGAACATTGTTGTCCTCAGCAATGAATTAAAACAGAGAAGGACTTGAGATTCTTTACAGATGAAATTCATGAGGATGGACTTCAATTAACAAAAAATCAACATTTCATGATACAAAATTATAACCATGCAATCTCTTATTTCCTATGATTTGCCCAACATCATTTGTGACTTTTCAACAGATCAGTAAAGATGATATACAGAGACTTCCAAACAACAACACCCCCTCACTAGGAACTTCTCAAAAATTATGAGAATTTTAACACTCTTGCACACTAGTGTTTAAGGATGTACTTATCACTCACTCTTCACTGCACTCAAACTACCATAGGCTTGCCCATCTTCTCACTATTCATAGTAACAATGATCCATAAGGTAGATAAAAAAGGTTTTGGTATGATTAGCAATGAGGCTTGGTGTGTGGCTTGACTAGAGGTAAGGATTTCTGTGAAAGGGTAAGTTCAGATCAAATGAATCAGATTCAGATAAGAGGGAATTCACAGTAATTAATCAATTTCTTCCTAATTCCCTCAACTTTCTTCCTTTTCATTCCTTGTTCTTTTCTTTGAACCTTTATTCCTCCTTTTCTTCCTGACACTTTGTGTCTTTAACAAAAAAATTTCTTTTTCTTTCTTTTTCTTTCAGACACTTTGTGTCTTTAATACTTCCCTCTGTCTCTTCCAAACACTTTGTGTTTCACAACCTTTTCTTTCTTTTCCTTCTTTCTTTCTTATGTTTCCAACACCTTACATTCACTTATTGCAAAAACACTTTCCTCCCCACAGACACTCCATCCCTTATCACTTATCTGAAACTTTTAATCTGAAGGATTGGAATAAATGTGGTTCTTGGCTTGATAGACAACAGGCTAGGCTCAAGTGTCTCATGCAATTGGAACTTAAAGGTTGGCCATTTGACTTTCTGGTTCAAGAAGGAAATGCCTCTACCCTACACATTATCAACCATTTCAAGCAAGAAATAGGGCAAGTTCTAGAGCTATTCATGCAGTGAAGTGCTCTCTGAACAAAATTTTCTGTATAGGCTCAATTTCCTCACAGTTCAGAGTGCATGCTTGACTTTCTCTATATGCATCAAAACTAATATTTCTACTCTTACACATTGAATGAGTCATGCAATCATTTCATTTAAGCTCAACATGCAAGGTATAAGATTGTATCCTTAATTTGATCAATCATATAAAACTTTGATCAGTCAAATCCTCATGGAATTCCATATCACAACTGAAATCCAAATTCAATATTACAGCTAAAATCTAAATCACACAGAAAACTTAGAAAAGAAAAGAGATTGAGATGTTTCCCTGTTTTGGCTCATCAATTTGTGTGACATCTCCATGAAATTTGCATGCCATTCAATCACACACAATTCCCAGATTTAAATGTTGTTGTCCCCAGCAACTAATTGGAATCTAAAACAGCAATTGATCACTGAAACACATTATACATAACCCAATAGCATCAGTACTATCGCAATGTGAATCAGTCAAAACAGTAATTATCTCAATGTACTAAACTGAATTACAAAACTAAACTAACAGCAAAATAAAACTAAGAGAAAACTACCCAGAAACATGTAAATCATATGAGTGGACCAGCGCTAAAACGTTGAAATCAAGCGTTTTAGCGCTGGTCTCCAGAGACATGTGCACATTGATGTGCGTCGCATCGCGCTAAAACGGTCACGTCTGAACGTTTTAGCGCTATGGACCAGAAAGAACAAAAATTCACACATAAATTTAAATTACTGAAAAATAAAAGATTCAATCTCAAATATTAATGGTGTCTGTCAATGTTGAAGAACAAATCCCCGGCAACGGCGCCAAAAACTTGTTGCGGATCTAGCAAGTGTACTAGTCGTACAAGTAATAAAATGATGAGTAAAGATCGTTCCCACGAGGATTTGTGTCAAGCACTGACTAACCATATATACTTGAGTTGAATCAAACAAAAGTTCATAGATTGCATAGATTTCTTGTCACCAGAAACTACACTGAATTGAATTAAAACTTGATAAATAAATAAAATGTAAATTATAATGTAAACAAGTAGTCAGATGTCATTTTCCCTCAAACATGAATTTATAGATGAACCAATTTCCATTATGAATTATCTACTATGTGATGTTGATCAACATTTTTCTTATCATCTCAAGATGTAATCCCTTACTACCCTGATAGACACATTAATCAGAAACCACAATCCCTTGGTGATTCCTTTCTTAATACATGCATTAATTACTAAGGTCTTAAGATCACATCAGAATCCTAGCATCAATCCCTTGATCAACGTTTTTTTTGTTTGAATCCCAGTCAAATGAAGGTGAATGCCATGTGTTCTGCACTAGCTCAACTATTTTATTTTCTTTGTGAAATGAATAAATAATATCTTACCTGAAAGTTTTGACCCCAGGTGCTCCAGCAGGGATTTCAATTCTGATGGGCCCGACCCATTTGGGCTTAGCCCATTGTGGGTTCCTTTAAATATATTTAAGCTCCCAATATATCGATTGATTATGTACTCAACCCCTTGAATCAAATATTTATAATAAATTATAAGGAAAATGTTATATTTATAAAAAATTTGTTTATAAATTCTTACAAATTTAATTATATATTTTCAGGAATAGACTCGGTTAGGAATGCATTTTCTAGAATACATAATACAGTTTGTAAGAATTTATAAATAAAAAATTTGTAAATATAACATACCCTTAAATATAAAATTATAAGGATTATAGCTAACAAATAAAATTGGTGTAACGGTAAGTGTTATCCACTGCCATCCGCCAAGTTTGATTTCACATTACCCGTGAGTTGATTTGGTGCATTGAGTTAATTGAAGAATGAGAAAAATTACTCTTATTCTACATGTGATAACTTCCTCTTTTATACACCCTTCGATAAATGTGCCACCTTTTTCTTTTCTTTTCTTTTTATTTTTCAGATGGTGGAACCCACAAATTTGTCTCTATGACATGAGATAATTTATCTCCTTTAACATGAGATTAATAAAACTCTTTAAGAATATAATAAAATTGTCTTTCAATTCATTATAGTTGTCCTCTCTTTATTGTGATTTCCATTACTGTCCATCATTATATACTCATAGGCCCATCAATTTTTAATTATTGACTCCAACTTATCACACTGTGATAAGGAATTACAACTGAATCAAACAATGAATACAAATAAAGCAAATACAAAAGGAATAATAATGACATGTATTGATAGTAACTAAGATCTCAACTCACTCTTCAAGACCAACATACCTACAGATCTCAAGAAATCCTTCCCCAAGTCTCACTCCAAATTCATTCAATATATGCGTACCTCAACATACACACTCCCCTCCTTATTATCCCATCAACTAAGAACCTTCTAAAATATTTTCCTAACTAATTCACTCATTCCTTCCCTTTCAGCCCATAGGCCCATCAAAATCAAACAATAAAAGGGTAAATCCAGGCAACGACAGACCTGTATACTTGCAAGTGTGTGCAAGTGCACACACAAATTTTTTGGAAAAAAAAAAAGAATAAAATATATTTTGGGTCATCAATAAAAATTATGGGACCAATTTAATCTCTTAAAACAAGTTATCTCGTGATTCCTCTAAATTTCATAATAGACCCATATTAGTCATTTTGAGGGCCTAATGTGGGTTTTTTGAATTTCAGAGGGACCACGATTTTGATTATCTGGGTCTATTTTCGAATTCTGAGGGACCACGAGTCGATTTTTTTTCTAAGGGATTAAATCGGGGCTCATAATTTTTATTGAGGACCCAAAATGTTCTATTGTAATAGTTTCGTTGACTTTTGATTACTTTTTTTATGTTAAGTTAAAGTTTTCTTTTCTTTTTCTGTTTATATTCTTTTCTATTATAATATATTTATTTTTTCCTTTATTCTTTTATTCTAAGTGTGCAGACATAAATAAAAAATTTTAGATCCGCCGTTAAATTCAGGTGCAAAAGGCTCCTAACTTGCGAGAGTAGAAGTGAGGTTGATTGTATAAAGCATCACCCTTATATTTTTGTATAGAGAGATTTGGTTTATTCTCAAAGACACTTGGCACGCAGTCAGCATGAGAATACTTACTCAATCAAGAAGATAGAATGCTTCTTCTTTTTGTCTGTGAATGGTATAGTTCCTTCCATTTATGACTTCCAAGACAACAATTCCAAAGCTATAGACTTAGGGAAAACTAATATTATGTTGTAGGAAAATTCTTAGGTCATGTCATAGAGACAATCAATTGTGGGGTCCACTATTTTTAAAATAAAAGAAAAGTAAAAAAATTGATGGGCCCACTTTTATGTTTGTGTAGGAAAATTACTTGTGTCATGTAAAAAGAGGAAAACATTACCCATAGACTTATGCCTTGTCACTCAAATAACCATGCATTCATATTCCGAAGCCATATTGCTACCACATAATAAAATTAAAAAGTTTATTAGTCACATTAACTTTAGAAACCAGCATAATCCTCAATTTTTTTTTCTACGATCAAAACAACTGTCTTATTCCACTATGTGTGAAACATGACTGGTTTTATAAATCAAAAGAAAATCTTAACAGAATTATCTATATGTGATTGATTGAGTTTGTGGCTTGCACATAAGAAACGGCTTCTGCAACAAATTTTTAGATTTAATGGATATACGGCATATATATATATATATATATAGAAAAGTATTTCTACAGCCACTTTAGATAAGATTATCTACGGCTACCCTTTTTAACTAAGTATGACCGGTATGACCGGTCATACTTAGTTATAACAATAAAACTAAAATACAACGGTCATACTTAGTTATAACAATAAAACTAAAATACAACGTGACGAAAAGAGAAAATACAATTTTAAAGTATGACCGGTCATACTTAGTTAAAAAGGGGACGTGGCGGAAATAAAGTGGCTGTAAAAATATTTTTCTCTTATATATATATATATATATATATATATATATATATATATATATATAATGACTGGAAGTGTGAGGTGGAAGCTTATATACTCTCTTACTTTTTGTTAGTTATCCAATGTGAGACTACTAAAAATTTTTATACTTAAAATTCATAACCCCTACTAAAAATTGTATAAAGCATCACCCTTTCATCTTCCTTCTTTTCTTTTTCTTCCAAACCCCTTCTTATCCATAACCGATGAAGATTTTTATACTTAAAATTCTAACACTTTACAAAGTTGCAACCTTTCTCACTTGTACCATAGATTGACGTAGAGAAAGAAAAATTTTGATGCTGAAAAATAATCCATTATAATCTTTTACTTAAAGGGCATGTGGGATTTTCATTAAGCTTGGAAAGTTTTTTATTGTTATCCGTTGTTCTATTTGTGTTATCTAAGAGGGTGTTGAATGTTTCACTTCCAGTATTTAGTTCATGAACTTTCATTGCTACTTTTGCTATCTTGGTTTTGATGGTTGTTACCATATCAATAAGTATTTCACCAATCTCCAAGTTTTTCTACTCCTTGATTCTTCCCATTAACACCTGGTCGTGGTTTATTGGTGTAGGTTCTACGTCTAACATGCTCAAGATTAGTTCTGTTTGTGTTTTTTTAATCTATGGATTCATCTGCTAGCATTATTGGATTGCTGGATTCTATGTCCTATGGCTTTTTTATTTTCTGGATCTTTTTATATTTGTATTTTTTAAATTTTATTGTCATTTTGGTGATCCAATAAATTATAACCATTGTTTGTTAAAGCGTGTGATTGTTGAAATATGAATATGTTAACATCTAGAATTTGCCAACATTGACATCGTCAAATTTTATATAGTTTAGAACAAAATTTTAAAAAAATATTAAACTAGTCTAATATTTTTTTTAATTATTTAAATAAAAAATATTATATACTTTTTGAGTTTTTAAGTCATAATATTTTTTTGTTTCAAATAATTATGAAGATGAGTTAGACAGGAATTTTTTTAATATACTCCCGTGCATAATTTTTTGGGTGCTTCTTTTCCAAAAAAAGAAAAATAATCTTTCATTTAAATCTCTTTCTTCTTTTCAAATTCCATCTCACTCCTTTTTTCCTCTCATTTTTGGATAAAGACCACCAAGTCCGGAACCAGGGAAAATGAGCTCGTTACACAGATTTGTTACAGTTATATGAGATTTTCTCTTAGATTTATGATAAACCATGTCATGTGATGCACTTTTACGTTGATATGTATTCCATGAAATCATCAATCACTACAGGAAAATTGGATTTCCACGGCAGTTAATTTGGCACTCAACGACTGTTTAAACCGCCTGTACAATCTTCAACGTCAATTGTTCAACCGACAGCGAAATTGGCGCCACTAAATTTTTCCAGGTCGGTTCTGGGTCACCGCCGGAATAACCGACGCAGAATCTATGGCGGTGATTTAAAGGCTGTTTTAACCGCCGCCGATTTTATTTCAAGAAAAAAAAAATATTACGCTGGAATATTCGTTCCTGCTTCATCGGTAATGCGTTTTCTTAACAGTCACAGAAAATGGAAATGGGTGATGAAGAGTTTGCCGGAAAGTAAAACACGGCGGAGGCAACAACCGGAGCTTCTCGCGTCCGGTGAGCCGTCTAGCTCATCTGCTCCTTGCTCTCTATCTCTCTCTCACACTCTATAAGGTCTTTGCTGGAAAATGGGATCTCATTTGGAACAAGCTGGAAGAGCTCTACTTTGATCTAATTGCCACCATAGCTGTGATTCCGGCGAGAACCCATCGCTCTAAGCGCTCCATTATTGCTTCTTTGCTTGTTGACCCATCTCCCACTTTCTTTAGATAATAGATTGCTTCGATTATCATCTGAACCATAACAATAAGAAGAAAAAAAAAAGAGTGAATCTTTTTGCACAAAAAAAGATGGGTTCTTTTTTTTTATCGCAAGATAAGATGGAGGAAAGGGAAGAGAATAGTCTTGGACTCTTGGTTGTGCTGCGCCATTAAAAGAAAAATAAATATATTTCGTATTCGCGGGTCGGGTCATATTTTGACAACCCTACCCGAAATGGTGAGTTAATTAGTGCACCAATCAGCAAATTTTTTCCAATAAATAGGCCCAATTTCGATTTTTAGAGTGTCAATATATATATACCTGAGGAATTGGCTGTTGTGTTACAGATTCCACGACAACAACCATGGCTTGCACAAAGTCCTCACCTCCAGTTCCGGTTGCAGTGAACCCTCTCACAGTTGGGTATGAGTTCACCTGTGCAACACATTATAACACACAATACCAGTATTGTGATAAAAAGAATAACATTATGTTAAGCACAAGAACTAGAAGCCATGAAATGCAAACAGAAAAAAAGAGAGCCCTTAAAAGGAATCAATGAGTTGAATAATGAATGAAATACCTTATGGTCCAAAGTGAGCCATTCATTGGTAGAATCATCAGTAACAGTAACTCCAATAACCATGTTCGTAGTTTGGCCAACCCTCCCTTCTGTCTTTGACACCTCTGTAACCATCATAAACAAATCAAAGACAGTTTTAATTTTTCATTCAAAGCTACCAATGTTATAAATAAAACCTCGCAAGAACCTGACTTGCTGAAAGAAATAAATAGGACAATAGAATAAATAAATAAAATAAAGATTTGCTGTCATAGGCCAATGATATCCATATAATTAGACAATAATGGACGTGCCTCTTCCATTCCTTGTTTGCTTCTACTGAGAGATAGTTCCCACCGATTCCATTCCTTGTTTGCTTCTACTGAGAGATAGTTCCCACCGATGCAAAGCTAAAGTAGCAACCTATCTATACCAATAGTGTGATGACTACTTCAGATATCAGACACAGAAGATCCAAAAATGATTTTGAATTTAAAGGTGATGCAAGTTAATGGTTCGTTGTTCTCATTCTTTAGTGTCATCTTCACAGTGTAGGTGCCCTGTAATCATTAAAATAACGACAAGGAAATGATCTTAGTAATATATTGTTTAACTTAAGTAGAAAAGGTTTACCTCCCAATAAAATTGTTATCAAAGACAAGCATATTATTAAAACCAGAAAACAGTAGTACAAGAAAAGTTTACATCATGACAAGAGGTAATTAAGAAAATCAATAAAAAGTCAAGTCAACTTATCTAAGCCAATATAAAAGCAATCAAATTATGCACGAAGAGTTAGTGACGTATGTTGAAGATAGCAAAGGCCAAGAACATGCTGCTAAAAAACCTCGCTAGTTATTTTTGTTTGATAAGGCTACCTATGCTAAAAAAACTTATTTTTTTTTTGTCATCCACTAAGTCATCAATTTTGCTTGGTTTTATGCCAAGCTTCTCGACCATGTAGTCTAAGATCAATGATACCACTCATGTTAATACCAAAAGATGCAGCAGTTATAAAGACATTATTACTAAGAATACTATGGCACAAGTATGGTACAATCTCTTACCATTAATATTTTGGAGACATGCTTTTGCAAGACCAGATCTGAGGGGATACAAAGTATCATCTAAATCTGCATAATAATCTTATAGTTATAATAACATACACAAATATGTAAATTTTAAGTTGGTACTTGAAAGTTGTTCTGATTACAAAGCTCACCAAAAAGAGAAAATGAAAATGAAAAACAAACCTGCTGAACAATAAATGGCTCCTCAGCAAGACTCGATGGCTCTGTCAAAGTAGTTAGAAACCCATTGCGATTGCCATAAACAATGTCAGTGAAGGGCCGATCACCTACCTGCCATAAAATGCATATGGTTTAACATAAACCAGAATCAAACTTACAAAACAAGTAGCTAATAGAAAATGAACACTACAAAATTTTCATGTACCATGATTAATTGTGAAGATTCACAACCAAAATGCTTTTCAATTTCTTCAGCTGTACCAGCTGGCTTCTTCACCCCTGCAGCATACATACACGTATTAACAACAATATTAGTGTCATTTCTCCCTAAAGAATATTTCACAGCATTTTAACAGAGCAGAAGATAACTTGCATTTTCAAGACAAAATATACATTACGGAATTAAAGCTCTACGAGAAAAGGCAACACTCCCTGTGTCTGATGACTTTAATTCCAATTGCACCCTCAAGCATCCTAGCTTTTAAACCATCATGGTCATACTCATAAAGTCCTGATTCACAAACACCAATAAAACAACACAAAACGCATTGTGTGACTGTGTGAAAAATAAGTACTACCATAAAATTTAGAACAATCTCAAAATGCTTCAAGCTAGAATTACCAGCAGAGTTACTAAACATAGCAAGATCAGGACCAAACTCCAATTTACAACATTCCAATGAAGACTCCAGTGGAGGCCAGGGTGTGAAAGAGTAAGGTGCTGTAATAGTATTATCCTTGTCAAAGACAACACCCTTAAATCCAATTGATGTGATTTCTTTCTTTCAATAATAAAACTCAGTATTAATTTGATTAGATTTATAAAACTCAGTATTCTACTCCTTGCTTATCTGCATAGGTTATGAATACAAAAAAAGTACCCAACACAATGTATGATAGGTGAGGAAAATTGACAATGGGAGAGGAGAAAGATTCAAATTCGAACAGATATAGAAAAATTTCTCAGCAAAAATGAAAACCTAATCTAAAGGGGAGAAAATATGAATCAATTTACCTTGCGTTGGCGACGCTTTTTTTAGGGGGCAAATAAAGAGTGTTGCGTGCGTAAGTTTGATGGATTGCTCAGAGGCAATGGCAACAGAGAAAGGAGATCTTCATTGAACGATGAAAGAAGACAATGGCAGAAATGTGAGGAAAACATATCCTCACATTAATCCTTTTAATGGAAATGGAAAGATGAGAAGTTAGACAATGTAACGATCAGAGATAGTAGAAAACAAGACGAAGCTGTAATCGGAGCGAGGAAGGAAAATTAAACAATCCGAGGCGGTTTATTGAACCACCATTATTAAACCGACGTGAAAAAACCAGTTTTTTTGTAGTGTAAGTTATCTGCATTAACTGCAGAAACATTTTTCCCCATATATATATATATATAGATAACTACTTATTTAAGTGATAACTTTGCTTCTTATTTAAGTAAATAACCTCACAAGTACATAGCTGCTTTTATTAATTCTTTCAATGAGAAAGAGTCATTATTAGGAATGATTATAAGTTTTGATACGTACTTGAGACTAGTTCAGCAAGAATTGCAAAGATTTATTCTACTTGAGAGTTTTAATGAAGAGTTAGTAGGTCTCGTTGGAATTTCTTCAATGAATGAAAATTTCATGTTCCTAAAATTCGATATGCACTTCTAGAAAATTAATTCAATAGTAGCATAACATGACTGACTCAGCAAACTCATGGAACGAGACAGTTCCTGTAAAATTTAACACCTAAAGCAGTTTGTTGCTTAATTAACTTCTTCAACTATGAGTGTACCAAAAAAAGAAAAATGCTAGCAAGTAGCAACACACTCTTTGACACCTATTTTTAATAAAAAAATTTATTATTATTAAACAAATTTTATATGATTTCTACTAAGTAAGCTCAGACTCACCAAATAGTAGTGTGTTACGAATATGTCAAAAGAATGTATTACTAACATTCCTATTTGTGCGTTTATATATTTAGTGTACTAAATTAATATTTCTTATGTTATAGGAGATCATTTTATCTTTTACACATACATAAAAATGTGTTCACATCTGTCCTATCATTCCTAAGTCATCTCAACCGTTCACTAGATTATGATATACATATCTGGACCGTTACTATCATGGTTAATTGAGTTATGGGTGTCCATGGTCTACTTATCATAATTAGGAGAGCATTGCACTATATATTTTTTTGAGAATGATCCATTTACAAATTTTTTTTACAAATTACACTAAGTATGATCGGTCATACATTTTTAATTAGTGTATGACCGGTAAGACATAGTGTAGTTTGTAAACAAAAAATTTATAAATATAATATTCCCCTATATTTTTTGGAATATATATATATATATATATATATATATATATATATATATATATATATGAGAAAAGTGTTTGTCATTTTAAATGACATAAGGTTATGTCATTTTAAGAGAGAGACAGACACATAAAATTTTTTTTATTTAAATTTTAAATTAAAAAAAATCACTCACTTTCTCTCTCCCATGATTTCTGTTTTTCTGTGTCTATCTCTCTCCTAAAATGACATAATTTATGTCATTTAAAATGACAAACACCAAATCCTATATATATATATATATATATATATATATATATATATATATATATATCACTCTTATTTTCACATGGCCATATATAGATCTCACACACTTTTAGATATGTGTAAAAGATAAAACTACGCCCAACATACATTAGTCCCTTAGTATATAACCAAAATTGTTTATTGCACATCATTTGAAGTCACAACATATATATTCCTCAAAGTTGTAGATATTTTTGATTTGTGCCAGTTTGACATAAAAAACTCACATACATATGCACAATGGCAACAATGATGTGCCGGCAACTGCTGCGTAAGCAGATAGATTATATATTTATGTGCTGTATGATTTGAAATGTTCTGAATTTATTAACCTTACGAAAGAGCTGTTTTTTTATAATAAAAAAAATTCTTTTGGCGGGAAAGAGTCATTGTTAGGAATGATTATAAGTCGTGATATGCACTTCAGCCTAGTTCAGCAAGAAATATTGCAAAGATTAATTCTACTCGAACTTTTCAATAAGAGTTAGTAAGTATCGTTGGGAATGAATAAAGTTTTCATTTTCTTCATAAATTGAATTGTTCTAGAAATGAATTCCATAGTAGCACCATATATATAACTATGCAAATTCATACACCAAGCTATAGTCCCTATCAAATTTAAACACCTAAAGCAATTTAGTGCCAATTAATAAAATAAAAAATAAAATTCCTCCAGTATTGATCAATTATTCAATTAATTCGATTAAATCGAGTAGGACACAAGAACGGTGAAAAAAATTCTTCCTCCTAAATTTTTAACTGTATAATAAAAGTACGTAGATCAATATAAGAAATTTAATGTAAAAAGAATGGTATGAAAAGAACAACTTGATGATTAGAGGTGTGCGTGGAGCAATTTAGTTTGGATTTTAATAAAAACCGAACCAAATCATTTTTAACGGTTTGATTTTTAAACCAAATCAAACCAGTATATATATATATTTTTTATAAAATCGGTTTGAATTTTTTCAAATCGGTTTCAAAACCAATTTTTAGATTATTACCTGTTTTAATTTAAAATAAATTTCGTACCGATTTTAAATTATATCCAAATTGAGATCAAAACTGATTTTCAAGTAAAAACAGTAAAAATATTTTATTGATATCTTCTTTAATTTTACTTTGTACATGCACTTCTTTAATTTTGCCTCACCGGAATCGGACTGTGACGACCGGACGATGTTGGTTTGAAATTGGCGGAGTTATGTGAGACATATGGATTTGGCATAACATGGCTTAGTAGGTGACACGATGTGTCACCACTCGGTGGAGGGTTTTGCGGTGACGTTGAGTGAAGTGGCGGTGGCATCAAGTTCAACTATTATGTTAAAATAATACTTGAGATTCTAAAACAAAGATGAAACAAAACTTCAGATCTGATCCACCAGGACTAGCCTAGTGGCTAGGGGTGTGGGTATGTGTAATAGGGTGTGTGTAAGTGTGTGGTTGTATGTTCTATTTTCTGTAACCTAAAAATAAAAATAAAAAATTCAGATCAAGTAAAAATAGTTCAAAAAGATAAAATGTGGATATCCAATTTTCTTATACGGATTGGTAACTGAGTTGTTTTAAAAAATAAAAAGTGGTTTAACATAAAATCGGTTTTTTACAAATGGAGCGATTCAGTTATAGTTCGGTGTGGATCTTTCAAATATTTTGAACACCCCTATTGATTATCAATCAGGAACCGTGCAAGATGATGCTTCATTGGGTTTTTTTTTACAAATGGAGCATAATGTCTTTCTTTATCTTTCTTCTGTTTTTTTAATTTATTTTGATTTTGTCTCCTATTTCACTTTTTAGCTTTTTCTCTTTTTCCCTCCAATTTTCCTTGCATTGAGCTTCATTGGGTTTTCTTCTTTTGGATCCTGGGTACCTTGAAACACAAACAGCTCATTAAGCCCAACTAATAAAGAAATAATGTTATTTATGCCCAGTCACGCCCTAGATCCCTAATCGGCTAAATGCTCATGGCCCAATTAAAAGAAATTGCTCCTAAATTCAGAAATGAACCTAAGTCATGAAAATAACATAGAAAATGAGTGAAATTGACAATCAAACATACAAGATAGATCTCCTTAGGAAGTATCAGTTATCAAAATAACAAGTCTAAATTACAAACTTGATTCCATGAATGAGATTGATAATTTGAACATGCAAGGTGTTGATTTTCTTGCCTTTGTGGTTTCTGAAGCTGCGATGGAAGGATGGAAATTATGAGCAACTTTGCAATATAAAAATAAATTAGTTTCACACAGGTTACCAACTTTTTTTTTGGAGAATAAAGGAAACTTAAAACAAAGAAAGAAACAAGACAAAAACCTAACCATGCAACATCTTGGGCACAACAATGTCAAGACTATCATTCAGCAGCAAACTTCTGCAACCTTCTAGGGGAGACTTAAACCAAGCTGAGTTCCCAACATTGTTCACAATGTGAGAGGCCATCTGTTGTAAATAGTAATTATGTAGTCATTTATTAGTAATTATGTAGTCATTTATTTGTATTAAATAGTAATTATGTAGTCATTTATTTGTATTTATTTAGTCCGTTACTTGTATATTGGGCCAAGCCCATTAGGTCAAAATTTGGTCAAGAAGTCTCTATAAATAGAGACCCTTATGTATTCATTGAGAAAATTTTTTCATGCTATACTCATAAAATATGAGTGGGGTCCACAAAAAAGTAAGAAGACAAAAAAGTCAAGATGAGATCTACTTATGTATTATAAGTGTAGCATGAAAAAATTATTTTTTATGAAAAAAATATTTCCCATCTTAATAACGTGTACATAAGACAAACATTGAACATTGAAGAAGACCGCCACTTCCATCACTCAATAAAACTTCAGTCTTTTTTTATCTTTTTTGTTGATCCATTTAATTTAATCGCAATCGCAATCTCAATTCTGAACACATTGAAAATTCCACTTTTGCTTCTTTCCTTTGCATTGGATCCACAATCTTTTCTCTCTCTTTTTCTCATGTCGGCCATTAGTCAACCCCAAACTTTTAATATTATCAGAAGCTTGCATGAGTTGGAGGGAGGGGAGATAGAGAGAGAAACCAACAAAGCACTCTAAAGAGAAAGTCAAAAGGGGTAAATAATATACTATAATAATATCTGAGTCCCTAATAAACAATCCCATATATACAATGTGACATTATTGATTCCTTTCAAGCCCCATCTATTTCTTGTTTGGATTTAATTTTGATAAATGTATAATATTTTTACGAGTAATGTTATATTTACTTAAAAACAGTTAAAATTTCCTTAGACTTGTTATAAATAAATCTTAAAAAGACATAATTACCAGGAAAAAAATATAAATTATAAAATTTTAACATAAAATCATGAACATAGTTTTCACCACTTGAATAATTAAATAATTGTTAATCTAACATGACACTTTTTTTTTATGCAATATTGACATAAAATGTACTAGAACTATATGAAAATTAAACCTAGTTATGTCTAGATCAAGTTAATGTTCATGACCAGGTAAAGTTGGTCATTATGGAGCCCTTCTCATGGTGATCCTTTGGAAAAGTCATTACCCTCTCAATTTTTTTCCGTGTTTTGACTTTCCCACACTTTGAACACAGAGATATCATGCTATAAATAAGAAGACTCGCATCTCATTCTCTCTTAAATCAAAACTGAACTGCGCCAAAGTATTTCAAAGTCCAAAAAAAGTTTCTTCACCTTCAGGGTTGTTCTTGAATCTCTTATCATAAACATGGATAACGAGATTGATGTTCCTCCTTTCTTTCTCTGCCCCATTTCGTTAGAAATCATGAAGGATCCAGTGACAGTTTCCACAGGGATAACCTACGACAGAGAGAGCATTGAGAAATGGCTCTTTTCTGAGAAAAACAAGACATGTCCTGTCACAAACCTACCTCTTCCTCTGCTCTCAGATTGCACTGATCTCACCCCAAATCACACCCTTCGTAGATTGATTCAAGCATGGTGTACAATGAACTCTTCTCACGGCATTCAAAGGATTCCAACTCCCAAACCTCCAGTCAACAAAAACACCATAGAAAAACTCCTCAAAGATGCTTCTGACAAGCCTCAGTTGCAGATCCAATGCTTAAGAAGCCTCAAATCCATTGCTTCTGAGAGTGAAACAAATAGACGCTGCATCGAATCCTCTGGTGCTGTTCATTTCTTAGCATCATTGGTAATCAACAACATCAAAGAATTAGAGTCTTGCCTAGATGATGATGATGATGTGTTTGACTTGAAAACAAGCGCAGGTGATGATGCTTTATGCATCCTCCATAGTCTAAATTTATCAGAAACTGGGTTGAAGACCCTTTTAGGCTTCAAAGATGGAGAATTCATGAACTCCTTAACAAGGGTCATGCAAAGGGGAATCTATGACTCACAAGCTTATGCAGTTTTATTGATGAAATCTATGTCTGAAGTGGCTAATTCTGTTGACATAGTTAATCTAAGAAATGAGTTGTTCATTGCATTAGTACATGTCCTTAAAGACCAGATTTCCCATAAGGCATCAAAAGCTACACTACAAACACTGATTCAACTCAGTCCTTGGGGGAGAAACAGGATCAAAGCAGTGGAAGCAGGAGCAATTCCAGTTTTGATTGAACTTCTTCTTGATTGTAAGGAAAGAAAGCCTTGTGAGATGATGCTAGTGCTCTTGGAGACTTTGTGCCAGTGTGCAGATGGAAGAGCTGAACTTTTGAGCCATGGTGCAGGGTTAGCCATTGTGTCAAAGAAGATTCTGAGGGTTTCTACAATGGCAAATGATAGGGCTGTGAAGATTCTATTGTCCATATCAAGGTTCTCTGCAACACCAAGTGTTGTTCAAGAAATGCTGCAACTTGGTGTGGTGGCAAAACTTTGTTTGGTCCTTCAAGTTGATAGTGGAAGCAAGGCCAAGGAGAAAGCAAGAGAGATTCTCAAATTGCATGCTCGGTCTTGGAGGAATTCTCCTTGCATACCAAGCAATTTGCTTGCTTCATACCCAACAAGTGTATGAAATCATAGTTTTAGTTTTTAACCTTCTCATCTTTCACTCAATTTTCATTCATGTACAGAATTATTTGAAGAGGTTAACTGAGAACAAGGGATAGGTATGGGGATAAAATATTGCCCATAAAGGATTGGTTGGGAAACAAATTGGGATTGAACATGTATCCAGTACATGACTTAAATGGAATGCTCATACAGCAGAGTTTGTCATATGATTTTTGTCACTTATTTTCATTCTCATCTTCAGGCCTTTGATTACTATTTCTTCAAATGTTGTATGCATAAATCTCTTAATGAAAAATATAATAGTACTATAGCCAGATCAGATCTTGACATGGTGATTACTAAGTTCATTAATTTGGTTATTAGTATAATGAGAATGTTTAATTTAAGAAATGCTGGTGTACAAATTTTCAATTAAGGAATAAGTTAACTAAATTCAGGATTTATGGTTGATGTGTGTGGTTACTTTTGATTTAATTTTTATTTGAACATTTGAATTTTTAATCATATTCCGACTTTGATTAAGTTTTTAAAATTGAGTCATGCTTATAAGATTTCTTAAGTCGCAATTTTCTCTTTAGTTTAAGAGATTTAAATTCAGAAAAAAAAATGAGTAACCTTGTTTACAAGAAATTGAAATGTTATTATAAATCACCAAATACGTGGATCAATTGATATGAAATTATTTTAACTTAATTAGGAATATTGAGTTTGACTCCTAAATATACTTAAAATTTTAATAGAAAAAATTTAATCGCTCTTGTAGTCTTGCTCCGATTCAATCGGATTAATTAAGTAATCTATAAAGTGTGGAGAAAATTTTATATATATATATATATATATATATATATATATATATATATATATATATATATATATATATATTGCTTATTCTTTTCTCTTTTTTTTTGGAGATCTATATATTCTTATTCTAAGGACACTATATAGGCATAGACTACAATACAAATTTAATTGCCTCCAATAAATGACAGGTTCAACTTTATGGCTCCAACCAGATAAAGAAAAAAGAAGTATAATGATGAAACAACAACCGTTATAAGTTGCTATAACTGCGGGTTTTATTTTTTTTATGTATGTATATAATTCTTTTGAATCTGATGAATTAGTCATTCTTATCTCCCTCGGTCACAAAGCACCTACACACCATTCAAGCATACCTACCGTTTTGGACCAAGTAATTTGTTCACTCCAAGGTCTATATCTATTGTTATTATTATGATTTTTCTTATCATTAACCATCTGCAGAAGTACATAAATGTGGTTGTTATTTAAAGAAATGTTTTCTCACAAATCATTTGACGCCACTACCTCAAATTAGTATAGATTTAGATTTACCTGAATGAGACATTTCACATACAACACACATCTGCACATCTAATTGTAACAATCACGTGTGTGCAAGTGGTATCCAAATTAAATTGATAATTACTTAATTCTTATATATATATATATATATAATCTTTTGAAGTCTTATTCCTCATCTCAGTTGTCAAATTTTGCCCATTTAATGATTGTTATTTATTTGAAATTAATAATTACTTAATTAGTATAACTCAATAATATTTATAAGGATCACTGGAGTCATTTATTTGTCATATATATATATATATATATATATATATATATATATATATATATATGGGTTTATCATTTCTCAAACTGCTTGAGATAATTTTATTTCCGGCTACTAAATCTTAACCGCACAAAGATGGATCAATGGTGATAAAGGAAGAGAGAGAAAAAGTGAATCATAACCATTCAAAGGTAAATCAATTAACATAAGAAAATAAATAAATAAAATGAAGTAGTTTTTTGGTGGCCGGAGATAAACTTATCTCAAGTTGTCGAAAAATTATTTTTCCCTATATATATATATATATATATATATATATATATATATATATATATATATAGGATCCTTTGACATCGAATTTGACACCAAACCTAACCGTTGATTTCCTCCCATCAACGGTTATCATTTATTGAAAATTAATAATTAATTAATATACTTGGTGTCAAATTAATTAATTAATAATTAACCGTTGGCCGAAATTATAACCGTTGATTAGCGAAAATCAACAGTTAGGATTTGGTGTCAAATTTTAAAATTTGAGACGGTGTCAAAGCATCTTATCCAATATATATATATATATATATATATATATATATATATATATATATATATATATATATATAGGTTAAACATTTCTATAGCCACTTTAGATAAGGTTGTCTGTAGCTACCCTTTTTAACTAAGTCTGACCAGTAAGATATAAAAATTATATTTTCTCTCTCCGTCACGTAAGCCGACAATGTCTGAGGAGAGAGAGAAAACGAATAACTTTATTGTTATAACTATGTCTTACTAGTCAGACTTAGTTAAAAAGGAATAGCTGTAAATAATGTTATCTAAAGTGGCTGTAGAAATACTTTTTCTTATATATATACATATATTACACACACACACACACACACACACACATATATATATAGGAAAAAACAAATTTTTTATTTACAAACTACACTAAGTATGATCGGTCATACTTCAATCAAGAGTGTATAACCGGTCATACTTAATCTAATTTGTTAAAAAAAAGTTTGTAAACGGATCCTTCCTTTATATATATATATATATATATATATATATATATATATATATATATATATATATAGGTTTATTGTGTTAGAAAATTATTTTTTCTAATAATGATTGTGGGTCACATATTATATTAATAATTATATTGTGCTATTTATATATATTGGGTAAATTAAAGTGATCAAGTAAATATTCCCAAATAGATTCCTAAGTGAGTATGGGCTGAATGAGTGGATACCGGTGTTGGGCCAACTAGGTATAATGGGAGCTTATTGGCCCAACAATAAAGATAAAAACACTATAAAGGGTTATGGTCCCCAATACGTCAAAGAACAACCCTAGTTACTCTTCCCCATCAAGAGAGAGACGGCACACTAAGGAATTCGATTTTAGGGTGATTTGACTGAGGAAGACTACAAACCCCAGAGAGACAAGATCAAAGTTATTTCGCTGCAATGGAGACAGGTATGCCTCCACCTTTATGTTGTTCTTATTTTTCTTTATGATTTGGTATGATGGATCTTGGCTTGTAGGTGATAGTTATCATCATAAAGTTTAGAGGAATTAAAAATTCCAACAATTGGTATCAGAGCCATAATCTTATTGAATCATGAGGGAATTAAGTTTTGTGATTTTTATATATGATGAATCGTGAAAAGTTTTGTTTTATTGTCTTTTGGCATAAAGTTTATTATTTTTTGAACGTAAGTTCCATCTTATGTATTTTGTATTAGCTATGTAGTGTTATTTTTGTTCCCTGACGGTGATTTTTTGGTTTTGGAACAAAAGCTACATTTTTTAGAAAAAACTAGGATTCACAGTTTAATAAGGGTTTGTTATTTAAATTTTGAATCTGTGAATAGATTGAATGTTTGGAAGAATTTTGGCTTTATAATCGATGAGGTTTTGTTGTTTGAATTTTTTGAATAAACAATGAATTCTCTTAGAAAATTTTGGACTTAAGATTTGAAAGAAATCAAATGTTTAAGGTCTTTGGTTTTGGGGTTTTCCTTATATTTGATATTCTTTGTTAAAAGCTAAATATAATTTTTTGTGTGTGGGTATTATGCATAATTTTCAAGTTTTCATTTGAAAAGGCTTACATGTGCGTCAATTGTGCATTAATTTTTAAGCCTTATAATGAAAAGGTATTTATTGTATGCATCATTTTCAAGCTTTCATTTGAAAAAGCTTACATGTGCGTTGTTTGTGCATCAATTTTTAAGCCTTATAATGAAAAAGGTATTTATTGTTAATGGTATAATGATATAGTATGTATGTATATACATTGAGGATTGATGGCTTTTTGACCCTTTTGCCCCTAATTAAATAATTAATAACCAATTTGCCCCTCCCCCAGAACTATCCACCATCCTGCCCCCATTTAGTCGATTAAGTTGCACTTTTAATCGACTAAATGGGCTAAACTCAGAAATTATGAAACGCGAATTTTAGTCGACTAAAAACTCACCTTAATCGACTAAATTGTTTGCACTTTTAGTCGACTAAGAGCATTATTTAGTCGACTAGATGTCGCGAAAAACCCTATATCCAGACCTCTCTTGGCCTCATTTTCATTATATTCGAAATCAAAACTCCTCTCTTGGTCTATTTCTCTTGTTTGTCAGCTGTGAACCTTCCAATCACCCTTCCATTTCATCCCACCACCTCTAAGGCATAGTAATTGTGAAATCATTGTCATTTTCCTTTATTTCTCAATTGTTTCCCCCAAATCCGAACCCTAACCCCTATAATCTGATTCCTACCCCCAAAATTCGTGTGAAAGATGAGCTCAAGTCCAAACATGTATGTTACCATGATTTACTATGATGGAAAGTATTATGAAGGCCCCAACGGTGTTCAATTTGAAGGAAAAACGAAAATGTTGAAAATCAAACGGGGCACTACGTACAATGAGCTGAAGGGGGGGATTAACCAAAAATTGGGGCTACACGGCAGCCATGGCGTTCAACGGATGATCGCCAGGGTAGAGTCTACAGTTGGTAAGGATGCTACATTCTACATTGGTAATGATATATGTGACGATGAAGATGTGGACTGTGTCATAGATGCAATTGTGGACCGAAAATTTCAAAACTTTATTGAGATATATGTTGAAATAGACTGTGGTCAATCTTCATCTGCACCTGTGCATGGAAGAAGTCAAAGTCAAGAAGACAGAGTGGTCGGTTTATCTGCACCTGCACCTGTCTTAAGTCAGATACCACTGAGGGAAATAGACGAGGATGAGGATGGGCATGACGAGGATATGGACAGTGAAGACGATGGTGAACCCGAGAGTGTTATTCCGCTGGGTGACACCTCAGATACGGACGTAGAGGGGAATTTTGACGCTGATACTAGTTCAGGAAACTTGAGTTCCCAGGTTATGCCACCGCTCCGTGTTGACCCTGTTAGCAGTGGTAAGATTGTAATTTCTGAGTTTTAATTTTGCATATATATATATTTGTGTTTTCTTTCGTACTGACGGATAAGTTTAAATTTGGACGTAGGGTCTGAGATTGAGCCATTTTGGAACGACAGCCCACACTATTCGTTCATTAATTGGGCTCACCCTAATGATGAGACAGAGATATTGTATGGCGACGATGACATCCACGGTGGCTGGCATTTAGGAGATCCATTATATTTGTACCAGGAGTTTCGAACTAAATCTGAAATGCAACATGCTGCCAAATTATATTGTATGAAGTCTCATCGTACTGCTGTGGTGGCAAAAAGTGAAGGCTCGTACATGCAGCTCAGAATATGAACACGACAGTTCAGCCAAGATCCTAAGATGTGATTCCTCCAACCACCTCACAATGTTAAAACCTTCTTGTTCAAAAAAGGCTGTATCAAGTGATTTGGCCCCACAAATCGGTCGGTTAACAAAGTCACGGACAAAAGATTCATGGACCACCGGGTCATTCTCGAACAAGTATCCGAATGGGAGGTCGACAGTAGCGGGGTCTTCCTCTTGTGGCCTTGACGAAGACGGACGGTCTTGACGTAGCTTCTGTCGTCTCTCATTTCCAGTGCTAGACGATCTTCTACGGCCAGCCATGGGAACAACTGTACCTACAATGCAAGTGGAAACAAAAATCAATGAACAATAACAATATCAAAAAATTTAAAATTCAATATAAAAAACAAAACCTAATCCTAAAATAAAACAGAAATCAGAAACCCTATCCCTAACCCTAAAACAGAAACAGAAACCCTAACCCTAAACCCTAACCCTAACCTTAACCCTAAAACAGAACACAAAAACCCATTCCTAAACCCTAAACACTACAACCCAAACAAAACAACAACATACACACTAACCCTAACCCTAACCCTAACCCTACCCCTAACATAACCCTAACCCTAAGCCTCAGGCACCACATCAACCCTAACCCTCACCCTCACAACAAACTTAGCACCCTACCCCTAACCTAAATCCACAAAACCGCAAACAGAAATCAAATGCATGGAGAAAACCAAATAAAAAACTAAACTTAAAACCAAATGCAAGTCAGAATACGTTACCTAAATGTCGATTTCGCAAGTGTGAACCAAGGAAGCTTCAATCGCACCTTCAAGGGTTGAGATTCGGACTTGGTTGGAGAGAGGGGACGGAATGGAGCGATTTAGTCGATTAGGGTTTGAAAATAACCCCCTTTGCGAAATGGGGTTTTTTTTAAAAAACCTGATCTGCGACATTTAGTCGACTAAATAATGATCTTAGTCGACTAAAAGTGCAAACAATTTAGTCGATTAAGGTGAGTTTTTAGTCGACTAAAATTCGCGTTTCATAATTTCTGAGTTTAGCCCATTTAGTCGATTAAAAGTGCAACTTAATCGACTAAATGAGGGCAGGATGGTGGATAGTTCTGGGGGAGGGGCAAATTGGTTATTAATTATTTAATTAGGGGCAAAAGGGTCAAAAAGCCGAGGATTGATAAAGAATAATTTTCTTTATTGTTGTTATTTTGTTTTTAAATGGGTTTATTATCCCTAAAGGTTTCTATTTGAAATTAAATATGATAGATTTGTTAGCCGCCACAGTGGCCAAATTTATAAAGGTTAATTTGATTTCAAATAGGTTGGTCATATAAATATATTTTATTTATGCAAATAATAATCGGCCCACAGGAAGGTTATTGTTTGGCCAAATAATATATGTTGTGTGATCATGTGTGTGTTTATTGCTTATACGGATAGTGATCGGCCCACAGGAAGGTTATTATTTGGCCAAGTAACAAACATACCTGTGGTAATAAATATGTGACAATTATCAAGAATTCTCCATGTAATTCATAGTCGGCCCACAGGAAGGCTATGATTTGACAAGACTTATTGTCAATGTTTGATTACTACATTAAGAGTACCACTTACAAGTTGATATTTTTGTCCACAGACTAAATATTAATGTTGTGCTAGGTATCTTATAATAAACTCATTTTACTTCGGATTATTTGTCTATATCGTGTATGTATATATATGATATGACATGTTATTAGTATGTTATCTTTTTTGTTCTCTGTATAGTTTCTGCTACCGCTGCCAATTATGTTGCTCAAATGAATATGCTTCCAATGCTTAATGAGGCAAATTTCAAGCTGTGGAAAGAGAATGTGGAAATTGTTCTCAACTGCATGGATCTCGACAATGCACTAAGGACTGAGAAACCCACTTCCACTCAGGAAAATCCAAACCCGGATAAAATTGAGAAGTGGGAACGCTCAAATCGCATGTGTCTGATGATCATTAAACGTTCCGTTCTGGAGGTGTTTAGGGGCTCGATTGTTGAGACTACTGATGCCAAGTTGTTTCTAAAGGAACTCGAGCAATACTTTGCTCAAAATGAAAAGGCTGAAATTGGTCAAACCTTGTCCAAACTCATAAACATGAGGTATAAAGGAAAGGGAAACATAAGGGAGTACATTATGGAAATGTCTAATCTTGCTGGAAAACTAAAGGCATTAAAGTTAGAGCTGCCCTCTGAGTTGCTCATGTACTTAGTTATTATCTCTCTTCCTGCACAATACGGTCAATTTGTGGTGAGTTATAACACTCAAAAGGAAAAATGGGCTCTTAATGAGCTCATTTCTCAATGCGTGCAAGAGGAAGAGATGTTACAGCGAGAGAAGACTGACAGTGCTCACTTGTCATCAACCTCTCAAGACAAGAAAAGAAATAGAGTTAAGGATAATGCGGATGCTTTGCCAAAGAAGCAAAAGAAGCAGGACCATGAATTCACTTGCTTCTTTTGTAAGAAATCTGGACACATGAAGAAAGAGTGTTCCAAATACAAGGCATGGCGCGAAAGGAAGGGTATGACTCTCACTTTAGTTTGTTGGTACTGGTTCTGTGGCACAAGCGTTTAGGTAATATCTCTAAACAGAGAATTCAGAGACTTGTGACTGATGGAATTCTTGAACCCCTTGATCTGGATGATTTTGAGGTGTGCATTGAATGCATAAAGGGGAAACAGACAAACATAAGGAAAATAGGTTCCAACAGAGCTTCAGACGTCTTAGAATTGATTCATATGGATATTTGTGGACCATTTCCTATAGCCTCTTGGAATGGTCAACAATACTTTATCACATTCATAGACGACTATTCAAGATTTTGATACCTATATTTGATTAGAGAGAAGTCACAATCATTGGATGTGTTCAAAGAATTTAAAGCTGAAGTTGAACTTCAGTTAGGCAAGAAAATTAAGGCCATTAGATCTTATCGTGGTGGTGAATACTATGGTAGATCTGATGGATCAGGTAAACAACGTCCAGGGCCCTTTGCGATCTTCCTAAAGGAGTGTGGAATCGTCCCGCAATACACAATGCCAGGTAAACCTAGCATGAATGGTGTTGCGGAAAGGCGAAACCGGACTCTTAAAGACATGGTGAGGAGTATGCTTAGTCATTCTTCATTGCCAGAATCACTTTGGGGAGAAGCACTAAAGACTGCAGTTTATATCCTTAATAGGGTTCCCAGCAAAGCAGTGACAAAAACCCCTTATGAGCTATGGAATGGAAAGAAACCTAGCATAAGGCATTTACACATTTGGGGTTGTCCAGCAGAAGTAAGGCCTTATAGGCCAAATGAAAGAAAGTTGGACTCAAGAACAATCAGCTGCTACTTTGTTGGATATGTTGAACGCTCTCGGGGCTTTAAGTTTTATAATCCCACTACAAGATCCTTTTTGGAGACCGAAAATGCCAGATTCCTTGAGGATGTTGAGTTTGGGGGGGAAGATAAAATAAGGAATGTTGTCTTTGATGAGGAAGAAAATAATATTTCTCTTCCTAATATTGTCATCATTCAAGATGCAATTACGGAACAAGCAATTAATGATCAGGTCCCTGTTCATGACATTGTTATGGAACAGGCTTTGGTCCCTGACATTGCTTTGGGTCAAGACAATAATGAATCACCCCCTATGTCACCTATAGAACAAACTCAACAAACTCAAAAAGTGCCATTAAGGAGATCCACTAGAGAAAGGAGAAATGCAATTCCGGATGATTATATTGTGTTTCTTCTAGAGCATGAAAATATTTTAAGCTTGAAGGAAGATGATCTAATCAACTTCCAACAAGTCTTAGAAAGCTCTAATGCTCATAAATGGGTTGATGCCATGAAAGATGAGATGCAATCTATGAAAGACAACGACGTTTGGGATCTTATTGAGTTGCCTAAACGTGCGAAACCCATTGGTTGTTAATGGATATTTAAAACCAAAAGGGATTCAAATGGCAACATCGAAAGATATAAGGCACGTCTAGTTGCTAGAGGTTTCACTCAGAAAGAAGGTGTAAGAACCTGCACCGTAAATTAAGGTATTTAATTAATAAACTACGAGAAAATAGGAAATGATTCCATAATTGACCTTAATAATTATTTATGAGGCTTAGTAATCGTAATAAGTGATTAAGAATGCTGAAAGTCACTTTTCGGAAGAAAGGTGCAGATACCGGTTCTGCTAGTCGGTATAAATGCGTGCCGAAAAAGTATCCCGGAAAAGTAATGTAAGTGCATGATAATTACTAGAATAACATGTAGGACTTGTAAAACGAGTTTCAAGTCCAGATAATGAGAACTGGTGTTGAAAACCGGTACTGACTTGGAAAAGCGCGTACCGGAAAAGTGCTCAGAAAATTATAAGAAAAATGTCATAAATCTTAGAAAATTATATAGTTTCATAATCCAAAGTTTGGGATTAAAATGCTAAGCGTAGCAATTAAAGTTAATACTGTGTGTTAATTGGGTAAGTGGCTATAAATACCCATTGTTAAGAGCACATAACCCTAGAAAACAGAAAACCAACGTGAGGGGGAGCTGATCAGCTGCTTGGTGACTGCCCTATTGGCCTTTCCTTCCATTCTTGAACCAAGTCTTGATCTTTCTTGATTTTCCTTCATCCTTTCACTTGGGAAACATCTTGAGAGGGTGTGAGGGTGTTGTGTTTGAGGTTTGGCCACTGTTTGTGGGCTGTTTGTGCTCTGAGTTGGGGTTTGGGTGGAGTACCTCCTTGCTCATTGGGTTTTGAGGCTTAAAGGATCTTTCTTGTTGAGTAAAAGGACCACCTTGGTATACCATTTTCGTGTACAGAGAGAGACATAATCTTGGAGTGACCTTTTGAGCTCCAAGAGCACCTCTTGTTGGCTGGTTGAGTTTTGGTAAGCCTTGTCACCTTTGGTCTTGAGTTTTTGAACTTAAAAATGAAAGCTTGATGCATGTTAAGGCTTAAAGATGATAACTTGTTGTGGGTTAATGTTGAACACACCTAGAAATGCATGTTTAGGTGCTTTAAATCGTTAAAAACCCAACCTTGGAAGGATATCTTCACGAAAATGCAGAAACTGTATTCTGTCGTGAAATATCCGGATATCGGCCCGTGGAATATCCGGATAAGGGATATCCGGATATGTGTATTCGGATATGGGGTTTTGGGATATCTGGATACTAGATATCCGGATATGGGATTCTGGATATCCGGATATTGCATATCCGGATATGTCCAGTGAGATATCCGGATAATGCATATCCGGATAAGGTCCCGAGGAATATCCGGATATTCTGGGATTTCGTAGAACAGTAGCTGTGCTGTGTGTACAGTAGGCTATTGGGGGTTTGTGGACCCTAGATTGATGAAGTTGAACTTCTGTATTTAATGGACTAAGCCAGAATCATGGGATTAAGGGCTTGTGGCTTTGTTAGAAGCTTTAAGACTTGAAAACGTAATGAAAAGGCGTTGTCTTAATTTTGTATGATTGTAGTGCATATTGTTGATGTATTGTTGGTCCATAACAGATTGTGAATCTGCTGTGTTTGGACTTTGAGCTGTGGACTCTTGGCTTTTGGAGTTAGCTTGCAAGGTAAGCTTTCGTGTCCTCGGTTTATCCATGTTGTGGTTCCACCATGTCCCATGGGGATATGGTTTATGCATGCTGTGTACATGCTTTTGGATATTTGATATGTTGATTGAACTTTACATGTAATGGCTTTTAATATGCATGTGTTGTTTCATCTTGACGGGAAGCCTGAGTATGTAGCGCCATACAAGATGGTGTACCGAGGTGAATGCAAGTGGTACTTGTACGGTGTGGAGGTGATAGACGTATACCTGCACTGTCTCTGGCCAGTAGATTAGTATTGACACACATGGCATGATTATCTGCTGCATTGCATTGTTTTAGAAATGATAAACTGCTTTTGAACTTATATTGCACATGTAAGTGAGCTTGGGGTGGAAGATCCTTGAGGACTCACTGACTTAGAGATTTCTAGATTAGAGATCTTACCCCACGTTTGGGGAATGCTTATTTCAGGATCAGGTAGTATGGGTACTGATGCCTCAGGCGGCAGGAGGCCGAAGCTTAGCTGATTATGTTTTACTGCTTTATGTTAGCATGACTGGATTTGGGATGCTGTTTATGTTTTCCGCTATTTATGATATGTTGTTGTTGAGACTGATGTTGGGCATGTTGCCTTATTTGAGTGAGCATGGGGATTGTCCATGACACTTTATGTTAGTACTTTTAGATTGGAGTTGTATAAACTGTTAGATGGTCCGGTCTACATTGTTGTAGTTCCGTGACTAGAGCCACACTTATATTATCTATGTTATGAGGTATTTCAGTTAGTTGTTTTATTGCAATTACATACAGGCGATGTTTTATTAATTGATTATTAAGCAAGTTGGTAATGTTAATGACATCATAATTGAAAAGAAAAAGTAATTCCGCATTTTAATTAAGCGCAGCTTAATACGATATTATGATAACATTACCGGATATATATACGGGGTGTTACATTTATGGTATCAGAGCAATGGTTCGAGGAAAAAGCCTGTATGTATTGCAATTGCTAGGTTGTTTGGTTGTGTCTGTCTTTGTGTTTACTCCGTCGAATTTTATTATGATGATGTATATGTGATCACATTGCATGGACCTGATCAACTCATAATTTGTGTAACTTGTGCAGAGTCATGGTAAGGTCCGGGAGAACACGAGAGACTTCTGAGGATCAATCCGATCATATCCTGACTGCATTGGCTGAGATTCAGGTGGCTAGGTTAGCCGATCAGGAGGCCACTAGAGTGGCCAACACGGCAATGATGGAAGCTGTTCGCGAGGCGAACCGGATAGCCGCAGCTGAGGTTCGTGAAGCGAACCGGAGGACCACTGAGGAAGTCCTTGAGGCGAACAGGATGGCGAACATGACGATGATGAGAGTCATGTTGGAGGAGTTGAGGGCTGGTCCTGCTGTAGGCCAGGCTTTACCACCACCGCCACCGCCTCCACCTAGTGTTCAGGAGGAGAGCCATAGTCACATCAGCAGTGCTACTCATGCCGCTGAGACGGGGGAGCCCCTTGTGGGGATTGTTGAGGATCGTGATGTGATCGATCGCCGGCTGAATGCTTTCAGGAAGCATAAGCCACCTGTGTTTGAGGGGTCTCTGGATCCTATTGCTGCTGCGAGATGGCTAGAGTCGCTGGACAAGATCTTTCGGGTTATGTAGTGTACAGACCCACAGAAGCTGATGTTCTCGACTTACATGCTGGAGGGCGATGCCCATGAGTGGTGGACGCACACCTCTCGTGCTTTTGAGAGGCAGGGTCGTGTCATGACATGGCCATTCTTTGAGGAGTGCTTTCTGGGCCGATACTTTCCCTATGATGCGCAGGAGAGGAAGCAGGGAGAGTTTGATCGTTTGGTACAGGGCTCGATGTCTGTTGATGAGTACCTGGCTAAGTTTAATGAGCTAGTGAAGTTTGCACAATTCCGGATGGTTCCTCCGACTCTGTTATTTCTGGCAGCTAAGTTCCGCAGGGGACTTAGTGAGGTGATTGCTGAGCATCTTGCTGGTGCTGCTTCGAGGGACTTTGGTACACTGGTTCAGCAGTGTAAGGACATCGAGGATGTTTGTGTGGCAAGCAAGGCCAAGAGGGCCAAGGTTGAGGAGAGCAAGGGAACAGGTGGTTCCACTCCTGCTCCTACTTCTTGGAAGGACATGAGGTTTGCTGATAAGGGCAAGGGAAAGCAGTTAGTGACTAGGCAGGCGCCTGGTCAGTTCAAGAGAGCTGTTTCACATCAGGGGAGTTCTGCTAGGCCTCCTACCACTCCGAGATGTTCGGGATGTGGGAAGGAGCATGTGGGACGCTGTGCTACGGGGCAGTTGCTGTGTTTCAAATGTGGCAAGGAGGGCCACTTCTCTAGAGATTGTCCGTCATCGACGGCGAGAGCTGCAGCTGTTCAGGCAGTTCCTTTGCAGATTGTTCCGATGGCATCTTCTCCGGCACCTGCAGTGCCACATTCTGTTGGGAGAGTGTATACACTAGATAGGCAGCAGTCGGACCGCGCTCCGAACCTTGTCAGAGGTACTGTGTCTATTGGTGATTCTTTTGTGGATGCTATCTTTGATTTCGGGGCTACTCATTCGTTTGTTGCTACCCCGATTGCTTTGGGGCTTGAGTTGCCCAGTGCTATGCTTTCTCTACCGTTGCGGGTGACTACCGCCACCGGAGAGATTTGTGATTCTACCACTGTACATCGCGATGTAGCGTTTCAGTGGGATGGTCGTGAGTTCTCGGTAGATCTGATAGGGTTTCCAATGGCCAACCTTGAGATTATTCTGGGCATGGATTGGTTGTCTAGAAACTGTGCTTTGATTGATTGTTGTGCAAAGCGCGTGGTGATGTCTTCGTGTGATTCCACAGCTAGTTCCTCGCCATACATTTCACTGATGCAGGCCAGGAGAGCGCTGCGAGCAGGGGCATTGGGTTATGTCATGTTGGATGGTTTGGTGAGTGGGACACAGGAGGATAGCACTGGCATTCCTGTGGTGGGGGAGTTCCTTGAGGTGTTTGCTGAGGAGATTCCTGAGTTTCCGCCACAGCGGGAGATAGAGTTCTCCATTGACTTGTTGCCCGGTGTGGGGCCGATTTCTTTAGCTCCTTATCGGATGTCACCACCGGAGTTGGCTGAGCTGAAGAAGCATATTGAGGATCTTTCGGCGAAAGATTTCATTAGACCGAGTGTATCTCCTTGGGGAGCACCGGTCATCTTCGTGAAGAAGAAGGACGGGACAATGCGATTGTGCACCGACTACAGGCAGTTGAACAAGGTGACAATCAAGAACAAGTATCCTCTTCCTCGGATTGATGATCTGTTGGATCAGCTCAGGGGTGCTTGTGTGTATTCCAAGATTGATCTCCGGTCAGGATACCATCAGATTCGGGTGAAGCCGGAGGATATCCCGAAGACCGCGTTTCGTTCGAGATACGGTCATTTTGAGTATTTGGTGATTCCGTTTGGACTCACAAATGCGCCGGCAGTGTTCATGGATTACATGAACAGGATTTTCCAGCCGTATCTGGATCAGTTTGTGATTGTCTTCATTGATGATATCCGGATCTACTCCAAGACTGAGGAGGAGCATGTGGAGCATCTGAGGATAGTTCTGCAAGTGCTGAAGGAGAAAAAGCTTTGTGCTAAACCTTCCAAGTGTGAGTTTTGGCTCAAATCAGTCAAGTTTCTGGGGCATGTGATTTTAGCAGATGGAGTTGCAGTGGATCCCAACAAGATTGAGGCCGTGTTGGATTGGGAGAGACCCATGACAACTA
Source organism: Gastrolobium bilobum (assembly GCF_033153095.1). Classification (NCBI taxonomy): domain Eukaryota; kingdom Viridiplantae; phylum Streptophyta; class Magnoliopsida; order Fabales; family Fabaceae; genus Gastrolobium; species Gastrolobium bilobum. Next base: position 67,145 of record NW_026895624.1, on the reverse strand, counting down.
CGGAGGTGAGGAGCTTCTTAGGTTTGGCAAGTTACTATCGGAGGTTCATCAAGGGTTTTTCCACGATGGTTCTCCCTTTGACTCGCCTTACCCGAAAGGAGACTCCATTTGTGTGGACTCACGAGTGTGAGGCGTGCTTCCAGGAGTTGAAGGAGAGATTGACTTCTTCACCAGTGTTGATCCTTCCTGATCTTGAGGAGCAGTTTGAGCTTTACTGTGATGCTTCTGAAAAGGGGCTGGGCTGTGTGTTGATGCAGTCTGGTAGAGTTGTTGCTTTTGCTTCAAGGCAGTTGAAGCCTCATGAGGAGAACTACCCGACTCATGATTTGGAGTTGGCTGCGATTGTGTTTGCTTTCAAGATTTGGAGGCATTATCTTTTTGGTTTGAGGTTTGTGGTGTTCAGTGACCACAAGAGTTCGAAGTACCTGTTCGACCAGAAGGAGTTGAACATGAGGCAGAGGAGATGGATGGAGTTCATAAAGGACTACGACTTTGAGCTTAGGTATCATCCTGGCAAGGCCAATGTGGTAGCCGATGCTTTGAGTCGAAAATCCAGTAGTTCATCCAGTTTGCTACTTGGTAACTTCGACGTGGTTGAGAAGTTCCGCCACTTGGCAGTGACCGCTCCGTGTGCGAGCGTACTTCTCGAGTTGGAAGCATCAGATGTCGTCAACGAGCTGTTTGAAAAGATTAAAGAGGAACAAGTTCAGATAGAGTGTCTGGATTATGTGAAGAACCAAGACGGTGTGTCTTGGAATGATGATGGATTGCTTTTGTTCCAGCGGAGGATTGTGGTTCCTCGAGGTCCGTTGACAGAAGAGATTATGGCAGAAGGCCATAAGGGTCAGTTTTCTATCCACCCTAGTGCTACTAAGATGTATCAAGACTTGAAGAAGAACTTCTGGTGGCCGGGCATGAAGAAAGATGTTGCTATCTTTGTGTCCAAGTGTTTGGTTTGCCAGAAGGTGAAGATTGAACACCAGAAGCCGTCTGGTAAACTTCAACCTCTTGAGATTCCGGAGTGGAAATGGGAGAGCATTTCCATGGACTTCGTTGTGGGTTTGCCGAAGACTCAGGTTGGCTGTGACTCTATATGGGTCATTGTGGACAGACTGACGAAGTCTGCCCATTTTCTTCCAGTGAAGGTGAGCTTCACTACAGAGCAGTTGGCCAGATTGTATGTTTGCGAGATTGTGAGACTTCACGGGGTGCCCGTGAGTATCATCAGTGATAGGGACCCGAAGTTCACATCTCGGTTCTGGGAGGCGCTGCATGGAGCTTTTGGTACGCAGTTGAGATTGAGTACCGCCTATCACCCTCAGACTAATGGACAGAATGAGCGGACTATCCAGACCTTGGAGGACATGTTGCGGGCTTGCACGTTGGAGCAGGGCTCGGCATGGGATAGGTACCTTCATTTGGTGGAGTTTTCGTATAACAACAGTTTCTATGCTAGCCTGGGCATGGCACCCTACGAGGCGCTCTACAGTAGGAGGTGTCGTACACCTACCTGCTGGTCGGAGGTTGGGGATCGTGAGTTGTTTGGCTTGGATTTTGTCCAAGATACCACCCTGCAGATCCAGATGATCAGGGAAAAGCTGAAGCAGGCGCAGAATCGTCAGAAGAGCTACTACGATGTCAAGCATCGTCCACTGGAGTTCAGTGAGGTGAGCACGTGTTTGTGAGACTTTCACCTGTCACCGGTGTTGGACGGGCACTCGGAGTGAGGAAGCTGAGCCCGCGGTTTATTGGGCCATACCAGATCCTTGGTAGAGTAGGACCTGTTGCCTACCGGCTTGCCTTGCCTCCGAACCTGGCCAACATCCACGACGTGTTTCACGTGTCTCAGCTTCGGAGGTACATAGCAGATCCTTCGCACGTGGTGCAACCGGATGATGTGGAAGTTCGGGAGAACTTAAAGACTCCCGTAGGACCACTAAAGATTCTCGTTCGTGGCGAGAAGTAGCTGAGGAGCAAAATCATTCCGATGGTCAAGGTGCAGTGGACCGGAAGGACTCCTGAGGAGTGTACTTGGGAGCGAGAGGACGAGCTTCTCCGGCAGTACCCCGAGTTTCGACCAGGTATGTTTCTGATTTTGAGGTCAAAATCCTAAAAAGGTGGGATGAATGTAAGAACCTGCACCGTTAATTAAGGTATTTAATTAATAATTACGAGAAAATAGGAAATGATTCCATAATTGACCCTAATAATTATTTATGAGGCTTAGTAATCGTAATAAGTGATTAAGAATGCTGAAAGTCACTTTTCGGAAGAAAAGTGCAGATACCGGTTCTGCTAGTCGGTATAAATGCGTGCCGAAAAAGTATCCCGTAAAATTAATGTAAGCGCATGATAATTACTAGAATAATATGTAGGACTTGTAAAACGAGGTTCAAGTCCAGATAATGAGAACTGGTGCTGGAAACCGGTACTGGCTTGGAAAAGCGCGTACCGGAAAAGTGCTCAGAAGATTATAAGAAAAATATGATAAATCTTAGAAAATTATGTAGTTTCATAATCCAAAGTTTGGGATTAAAATGCTAAGCGTAGCAACTAAAGTTAATACTGTGTGTTTGAGTGGCTTGGGCTATAAATACCCATTGTTAAGGGCACATAACCCTAGAAAACAGAAAACCAACGTGAGGGGGAGCTGATCAGCTGCTTGGTGACTGCCCTATTGGCCTTTCCTTCCTTTCTTGAACCAAGTCTTGATCTTTCTTGATTTTCCTTCATCCTTTCACTTGGGAAACACTTGGGAAACATCTTGAGAGGGTGTGAGGGTGCTGTGTTTGAGGTTTGGCCACTGTTTGTGGGCTGTTTGTGCTCTGAGTTGGGGTTTGGGTGGAGTACCTCCTTGCTCATTGGGTTTTGAGGCTTAAAGGAGCTTTCTTGTTGAGTAAAAGGACCACCTTGGTATACCATTTTCGTGTGTAGAGAGAGACAGAATCTTGGAGTGACCTTTTGAGCTCCAAGAGCATCTCTTGTTGGCTGGTTGAGTTTTGGTAAGCCTTGTCACCTTTGGTCTTGAGTTTTTGAACTTAAAAATGAAAGCTTAATGCATGTTAAGGCTTAAAGATGATAACTTGTTGTGGGTTAATGTTGAACACACCTAGAAATGCATGTTTAGGTGCTTTAAATCGTTAAAAACCCAACCTTGGAAGGATATCTTCACGAAAATGCAGAAACTGCATTCTGTCGTGAAATATCTGGATATCGACCCGTGGAATATCCGGATATGGGATATCCGGATATGATATCCGGATATGTGTATTCGGATATGGCGTTTTGGGATATCTGGATACTAGATATCCGGATATGGGATTCTGGATATCCGGATACCTTAAAATGCATGTTTAAGCTTCTGAAATCGTGAAATGAACCACCTTTGGATTGATATCTCGCGAAATGCAGAATCTGAGTTCTGCCGCAAAATATCTGGATATTGGGTTGTAAATATCCGGATATTGATATCCGGATATGGATATCCGGATATGGGGTTCTGAATATCCGGATATTGATATCCGGATATTGTCAGACAGATATCCGGATATGCCCCCGACAAATATCCAGATATTCTGGGTTTTCGAAGATCAGTAGCTGCACTGTTCATTCAGAATGTTGTTATGGGTTTGTGGACCCTAGTTTGACGAAATAAGACTTCTGTAATTATTAATCTAAGTCAGAATCAAGTGATTAAGGGCTTGTGGCTTTTTGAGAAGCCTTAAGACGTGATAACGTAAAGGAATGACGTTGTCTTTGTATCTATGCTTGTAGAGTATGAATATTGATATAATTATTGGTCCAAAATATATTGTGATTGTGTTGTGTGTGGACCTTGAGCTTGTGTGGACTCTTGGCTTGGATAGCTAGCTTGCAAGGTAAGCTTTCGTGTCCTCGGTTTAGCCGTTGTTGGTTCCACCATATGTAAGAACCTGCACCGTTAATTAAGGAAATTAATTAATTAAATATGATAATTAGGAAATAATTCCATAATTGACCCTAATAACTGTTATGAGGCTTTAATAATTATGGTAAGTGAGTAAAAATACTGAAAGTCGCTTTTCTGACGAAAGTGCAGCTACCGGTCCTGCTACCCGATATAAATGCGTACTGGAGAAGTATCCCGGAAAATTATAATAAGTGCATGAATATTTCTAGAATAATATATAGGACTAGTAAAACAAGTTTCAAGTCGAAATAATGAGGACTGGTGCCAGAACTGATACTGGCTATGGAAAAGCGCGTACCAGAAATGTGCTGCAAAAAATAAAATAAAAATATGACAAATCTTAGAAAAATGAGTAGGTTCAGAATCCTAAATTTGGGATTAAAATGCTAAGCGTAGCAATTAGCGCTAATACAGTGCGATTAAGCTTAAACCGACTATAAATACAACTTTTGGCACATAACCCTAGGCCATAATCTGAGTATACGTGAGTCTTGGAGATGTGATCAGCTTCCTCCCTGTTCATGCTCTTCTCTCTTTGGAAAACCACCAAGCTATCATCTTTCTCCATGATTCTTCCCTCTAAATCATTGTAAACACTTAGTAGAGTGCGTTGTGAGGTTGAAGGACAACTCTTGCTGAGTTATGGGTGCCATTTGGGAGAGGTTTAGTTGCTGCCTCTGAGCTTGGAGGGTGTGTGAACCATTTGCTTGGCATTTGTGGTGCCAAGGAGCCATCTTTGTGCAAAGGACCAACCTTTGATCACCATTTTTGTGTACCTTGGAGGTCAGATTGTAGGAGCTTCATAGAGAGCTCCAAGAGCACCCCTTTTGTTGTTTTGAAGCTCATGGGTATATGCCTCAACCCTTACCTTTGTGTTTTCATGAATATAACATGAATTGAAGATGTAAAATTATGAATTTTGATAATTTGAACGTTGGTTGATGAACCTAAGTGTAAAAATGCAAGCTAAGTCGTTGGGATAGATGTATCTACGTGAAAGATGGATATTTAAATGGATATTTTCGTGCTAGGCTGCTGTCTGTGGCCTCTATCGTGAAATATCCGGATATGATATCCGGATATGGCATATCCGGATATGATATTCGGATATTGGGACAGCAACGACCTGTTTCGGTAAAAATTTGATATCTTGAGCTACAAAGCTCCAAATCGAGTGCTGTTTAGACCTATGTGTAGCTAACACATAGAGATATAACCCTGTAAAATTTCGTAGCCATTGGATAAGTGATTTAATCTCAGTGTTAGTTTGAAGTCGCGTCTTGGTTGCTGGAAATTCAGTTTGCAGCAGTCACTTTGCGAAAATCATAACCGGAGTTTGAGACATAAAATATGTCGTTGGAAAGCTTGCAATGTCTAGTTTAACATACTAAAATCTCATAATTTTTGGTAAAGATTTGCAACTGCAGTTTTAAAAATGGAACCTTGGGAGTGATATCTCGCGAAATGCGGAAACTGCATTCTGTCGCGAAATATCCGGATATGATATCCGAATATGGGCTTGGAGATATCCGGATATGGATATCCGGATATGGCCCCGACATATATCCAGATATTTTGGGTTTTCGAGAACAGTAACGGTACTGTTCATACAGAAGGCTATTATGGGTTTGTGGACCCATGATTAGTCAGTGTGGACTTATGTAATAATTAAACTAAGTAGAATCTAAGGGATTAAGGGCTTAAGGCTTTGTGAGAAGCCTAAAGACGTAAAACATAGAGGAAATGCGTTGTCTTTATGTCATCTGCTTATAGAGTATGAATATTGATATGATTGTTGGTCTAAAACAGATTGTGATTCTGCTGTGTGTGGACCTTGAGCTTGTGTGGACTTGGCTTGGATTGATTGCTTAAAAGGTAAGCTTTTGTGTCCTCAGTTTAGCCATTTCTTAGTTCCACCATATTCCATGGGAGAATGGTTTATATGCATGCTGTGTTTTCATGCTTAGATGATTGGAATGCTGTTGAACTGTTATGTGTAAGGGCCTTATAATATGCATGTGTTGTTCCACTTTGACGGTAAACCTGATTATGTAGCGTCATACAAGATGGTGAGACTGGGATGGATGCAAGTAGCACCTTGCACATTGTATGGGTAATAGACGTATTCCTGCATTTTCTCTGGCTAGTAGATTATATTGACACACATGACATGGTTATCTGTGCATTACACTGATTTTGGAACTTATAGCTATTGTGTAAACTGTTTTAGAACTTATAATGCATATGTAAGTGAGCTTGGGGTGGAAGATCCTTGAGACCCTTGTCTTACTGAGATTTCTTTTTAGAGATTTCACCCCACATTTGGGCACCATTTCAGGTTCAGGTACTGCGGGGGTTGAGACCTCTAGCGGCAGGAGGCCGGAGCTTAGCTGATATTGCTGTTTATATGCTGATTATGATTGGATGCTGGATATGCCTGTTGCTATTCTGTTATTAGCTTCTTTGATTATGTTGTTGTTGAGACTTTGTTGGCTTTGTTGCCTTATTTGGTGAGCATGGAGATTGTCCATTCCACATTGATCTGTCTATGTTTTGTTTAGATTCGAGTTGTAATAATGTATCAGGATTGTGTCCGGACTACGTGTTGTACTTCCGTGATTTTAGATACTCACAGTTATTTATATTATGAGGTATTTCAGTTAGTTGTCTTTTGCAATTATATACAGGCAATGTTTTATGAAAATTGATTAAGTAATCAACTTGGCTAAGAGTAATGACGTCATAATTGAATAGAAAAAGATATTCCACATTTTTAATTAAGTGTGGCTTAATACGATGACATGTTAACAAACCGGATGCATACGGGGTGTTACACCATACGGGAAATGGTTGATATGCATGATGTGTTTTCATGTTTTGATGATTGAAATGCTTTGAACTGTTTCGTGTAAGGGCCTTATATTATGCATGTGTTGTTCCATCTTGACGGTAAGCCTGAGTATGTGGCGTCATACAATATGGTGGTTCTGTGGGTGGGTGCAAGTGGCGTCTTGCACTGATTGTAGGAAATAGACGTATCTCCTGCATTTCTCTGGCCAGTAGAATATCTTGACACACATGACATGGTCATCTGTTGCATTACACTGACTTTGGAACTTATATTATATACCTGCTTTTTGAACCTATATTGCACGTGTAAGTGAGCTTGGGGTGGAAGATCCTTGAGGACCCCTTGTCTTACTGAGATTTCTGTTTAGAGATTTCACCCCACGTTTGGGGCACATATTTCAGGTTCAGGTAATGCGGGGGTTGAGACCTCTAGCGGCAGGAGGCTGGAGCTTAGCTGATTTATATGCTGTATGCTGATTATGTTGGATGCTGGATTATGTCTGTTGCTATTTTGCTGTTAGCTTTATGATTATGGTGCTGCTGTTGAGACTATGTTGGGCTTGTCGCCTTATTTGGTGAGCATGGGGATTGTCAATGCCACATTGATTGACTATGTCTTAGTTTAGATTCGAGTTGTAATAATGTATCAGGATATTGTCTGGACTACGTGTTGTAATTTCGTGATTTAAATACTCACAGTTATTTATATATTGATGTACTTCAGTTAGTTGTCTATTTGCAATTTACATACAAGCAATATTTTTGGAAATGAATTAAGTAATTCAACTTGGTAATGATAATGACGTCATAATTGAAAGTAAAAAGTTATTCGGCAATTTTAATTAAGTGTGGCTTAATACGATGGCATGTTAACAAACCGAGTATACACGGGGTGTTACAATAAGCTCAGTGAGATAAGCTCCTAGTTCTAGTGGCTCCTCTCTCTTGTGGCCCCATCATGATGGTGGGCATTATGATTGTATTGTATGAAAGTATGTGGAATAATGTATATGTGCATTCATTCACATTCATATAGATGTTATATGATTCTTGATGTTATGATGATGCACTGATGATATATGTTATGAGAATCCTAGCCAATGATTATGGTATGTAGGCTGCCTATAACTTGACTCTGGGAGCTATTGCATACAGAGGTTGTGTTGACTGTCTATGGCTTGACCTTGGAGTCACACACGTGTAACCGTCTACGGCTTTGACCCTGGGGTTACACAAGGATGATATGATGATGCTATGTTTATGTTGAATGCCTGTATTATATGCTTTATATCTGACTTGTCATGCAGAATGTATCGCCCGGCCGCTTCAAGAATCAATGATTATCCCCACATACTAACACGAGACCCCATCACTAGAAGCCTTCCAGGAGCCACTCCTTGTCCATGCCCTTTTGCACCGGCGATCATTCCCCGCCCTCGTCAGCGCCCGGGATGTTACACAGGAAGTGGGCTCAAGGGATTAGAGGATCCTCTATGAACCTTGAGCTTACTGAGATGTGTTATCTCACCCCGTTTGGGGACATCATTTCAGGTACCTAGAGTAGTGGTGATGCTTCTAGGGGCAAGGTCCTCGCTTTGGAGTAATGGATGACGCTACTGATTTCTTTTACCATGATTAGACTTGATGATAGCATGTATATTTGTTAACATGCTTATTTATCGTAGGTTGAGACTATGTTATGTATTGATTTAGGCTCACGACTGTATTATTGGAGCCATGGATTATTTATTGATGTTTAGACGTTCTCGAATTTAATATAGACTTGATGTATGTTTTCTGTTAATTGGGCATGGAGCCATATTGTTTGTATTGACCCATTGAGGGAATTGCAGTTCGTGTGAGACTTGCAAGCTGTCTGTTTAATTATTGTATCTATCAGGTTGTGTATAACACCTCTTACTTATAAAACATATATTAATATATTAAATATGGATAAAAGGGAAGGATTAGTGAAAATTTTGAAAATTAGGTCAAAATACAAAGGAAGGGTAAAACGGTAATTAGCCAAACATGTAACCCTAGGAAGGTAAAATTGAGTAGGAGGTCTCAAATGATAAAAATAACCCTGGAAATGGATTTAGAACGAAAAATTGAGTGGTTAGGCAAGTTTCTGAAAATTCGGTGAATAATATTTTTACTGGGTAAAAATACCGCGGTACAGTTGCACCGTAAAATGTGCCGATTGAATTTTGAGCTCTAGGTTTGAATATAAGTTATAAATGGTACATAGGACTAAGAAATATGATTTCTGGTAAAAATTGACAGAAATTAGTGAGTTTGGGGAAGTGTGCCCACAGCATGCATAACAGCTTAAAACTGCAATTTCTCCGAACGACCGAAAAAACTCCAGATTCATCTGATCAAGGGCAATTAAAGGACAATGGTTAACGTTAAGAATTAGAGTTTTTAAATAGGTTATGAAATTATGCACGTTTAGTGGAATAGGCGGGAGATTTGAATTAGTTTGAAATCGCGTGAGGTGGCGGTGGGGCCCACCTCACTTAAGTGGACTTAGCCACTTGTAAATACACTATTTATCATCACTTTCAAACACTCTTCTCTCTTCTAAAACCGTGAAGAACACCAAGAAAAGGGGGAAGGAAGACTTGGCTTGATTCTTGATGATCTAGCCATCGATTTCAACAAAATTTGTCATCAAACTTCAATTAAACGACGATCCGGACACAACCATACCATCCACAAGCCTTGAAACTCACTCATTTGGGAGGGAGGAGGCAAAATCAGCCACAAAAATTGGAGGGATTTTTGTGAATTTGGAGTTGTGTGTTCAAGCCATTGCTTGGGAATCACTTGGAGGGGTACAACGCCAAGCTTGTGAGTATATTTCAACCTCTTTTATAGCTTGTGAGCACACTAAGAAGTCTCGGGTGTATATGGATGGAGGGTGCCTTGGTTGATGTTTTGGGAACACTCCTTGGTTTGGAACCCGTAGGCTATATACCGAGGCCAATAGGCCGGACGTTGCGTAGTTTTGGCATTGACCATTCCAGGTTCGTCGTATTTTGTTCCCCTATGTTTCGCTACTTCACTAAATCCCTTGCTTTATCCCGTTTTTTAAATGTTGTATTATGTTATTGATATGCATCGAAGTGAGCCATTAGGCGGAGTATTCTCCAGAACCTCTGGGTTACTGAGATATATCCGTATCTCTCACCCCGCTTTGGGGACTTTAATTCAGGTAGTGCCAGTGGAGTCGGAGCGGCGGGCAAGAGGCCCGTAGGTTGAGCTTGGACATATAGCCATTTTGCATTTTGTGGCCATTGGGCCTAGGCTAGACTTAGGGCATGAACATTATATGTAGTGTTAGGCTTATGCATTGTATCATCGATGTTCATGCCATATTTTGTCTAAGTTTAGCTTATGTTTATCATGATTTATTTTGGTGGATTATTATGTATATTTGGAGAATTGTTGTAATATTTGTAAAGAAGCTTGTAAATTGTATTATGGGAACTTGATGTAATATTGAAGCATGCTATATGATGAAAGGGCAATAGGCCTATTCTAGGATGTGATTTAAGTTTTATGTCAAGAAGAATGCATTCAAAGGAATAAAAGTGATTGAAATGATTTATGGTTTTATGATGAAATGATTGAGTCGTAAAGTAAGTAAAATGATATAAATTGTGAAGGGTTGTAAGAGCATCAAGGCATTGCTGGTCCTTGAGTTCCACCCATGATTATTAGGTACAAAATTGAGGTTAGATAAAACACCTTCAAAGGTGGGATTTATTGGAAAAACAAAGAAAACTCTAGCGAATTTTCTAAGAATTAGCAGAATTTATGTGAACTTTGGGAGAGCATATCTCCCTCTACAAAAGTCCAATAGGGACATTCCATACGCAATTTTAAGGCTTGAGATGTCAACTACTTTGTGTCAAAATTTGAGTATCAAAGGTGAACTACGCTGCCCTGTAGAAGCCTGTGAACACGGACTATCCAGAACGCACCTGTGCAGGGGCTGTTTCTGGCAGTTTTTGAGAATTTTATTCCCGCTTCGTTTCTTGGTCAAGTTAGGTGTGTGATATGTCAAATTGAAGCTTGGGGTGTCTGGTTTACTGTATAAAAATGTGAGAGAAATTAGTTGAGTGTAGTTTGCAGAATCGTTGATGGAGGGAGGGCTGTTTGGAACCTGTTTGAGGTTGGCTGTCAGGTTTGCTTGTCCAACTTCAAACGGTAATATTCGAAGCAAACGAGAACTTTATGACTCGTGTGATAGCTTGTTAGAAAGGTAATTAAGTGTAGAATAACATACTGAAAGATGAGAGGTTCGCGACATGCGTTTCGTCTGCAGTAAATTAAAGATCGAACCATGTTCGGGTAGGTAGAAAACGTAAAAGTGAGATTTTAGCTAAGTGGGTTTATGGGAACCCCTTAGGGGGCGTTTGGTTGAGGAATTTTTTTTTGAATACTAGGGAAATGTAATTGATAGGGAAATGGTTGGAAAAAGTGTTTGGTAGGAAAATGTAAAAAAAGTTGTTTGGTTGGAAACAATTTAACCGAGCAAATTAGGTAAGATTTATAAAGTCTATGTTTGGTTTGAGGTAAAATATAGATGGAGAAATAAGTGGCAATTACGAAAATGTCCCTGTTTTTAAAATAATTGTAAATTACGAAAGTCTATCATGGTCCTGAAAACAATTTTTAATTTTATGTTTTCACAAGATAGTGGCATCATGGTGTTATGGATTGGATAATTTACAGCTTTTGTGTATGAGAAATCATTGTTTACATAAATCTACAACTTCACAATTAGTTTTCTAATACAAAATGGAGGGTCACTTTGGTCACAATTTTCACTTTCAGTTTTCTACTTCCCTAGTTTTCCATAAATACCACATCTCAAGAGGTATTCTTAAATAGTGAATTTGAGCACAAAATCAACTGAAATATATAGTTTCCTATGCAAACTTCTTTCCTAGACTTTTTTTCATAAACTTGTACCAAACATAGCATTTTGGGATACCAACCCACACTTCCCCATCTATCCCAAAAGAAAACCTCAACCACACCCTTAGGGGGCGTTTGGTTGGGGATAAATTTTTGGAATACTAGAGAAATAAAATTGATAGGGAAATGGTAAGAAAGTGAGATAGATAGGAAAATATAAAAAAAAGTTGTTTGGTTGGATAAAATTTTACCAGGTAAATATATCCAAATTTTGAAAACCTATGTTTGGTTTTGGAAAAAATATAGATAGGTAAATGTTATAAAATTACAATTTGATCCCCGATTTATGTTCCATAGGCGCTCTCAATTTATTGATCTCTGTAACACTACTCCTGATAATTCTGCATTTTTCCGGCTTATGCTGAACCGCGAGGTAGTAGTGGGCTCTCTCATAATGATTCAACCCACGCTATGACAAATATTCATTTGATGGGCCACATGTTCCAGTACTTCTAGATATTCGTTCCGTTTGTCCAGATTTTATCTTGCTCTTTGATTCTTTCTTCCGTGTGGTGATTCATCATGGGTCCAAAATTGATCAGTGGAGGAAGCTTGGTTATGATAAGGACCCAAATCATGAGAACTTTAGAAAGCTGCTGGGAGCCCCAGAATTGGATGCAGAGCAATTGGTGGCTGAACGGGTTCCAGTGCCAAACCTTCTGACGCTACTTGCGGGAAGGTGAGATCGACAACCACCATGCACCACCTTGCTTTCTTCCGGTCGCTACTTGCGGGAAGGTGCTCTAAGGAAGACAACCTATTGACGCCCTAAGTTGCTGACCACACACACGAGATCTTGCATCGTATCATCTCTGTTGCATTTTGAAAGGGTATATTGGTTACAAAAATGATTCAAACAGTGGTTTAGCCGTGGTTTTACAAAAAACCACATATGAAAACGCTTTTCAAGCAGTACCGATATCTGTCATTTTCCACTTAAATTGAAAAACCTATGTATTTTGGATGCCTGGCTTTTACTCTGAATCTATTCAACCAAACAATGATATTCTGGAATCCTTCTCTCACTTGACTCCAGCCAAACACCACCTTAGTGACTTGAGAGAAGTGTTTTATGATATTTAGATAGTTTAAATAATTATTCCGCAAAGAGTTTACAGTTACGGTCACAGCTTTTATTTATTACGCTTTATTATTGTTTTAAATGCTCGCGTAATAAAAAGGAAAAAAATTACTCGCATTTTTATAAATGAATTGTTGTGATTGTAACTGCGCTTAATATCATAATCAATGTTAACAATACCGGTGTACAACGGGCTATTACATTGTGTATGTGTGGGACCCATGTCCCCAGTTATCCGAATACAGCTGTTATGTTGTCCGTGAAACTCCGTTAGGAATAACACTTGAGGTCATATCCGGATGGTCAACGACCACTAGTGATAGCCATTGATTTTAATTAGTAGACTTCGATGTTAATGTTACGCTAATGCGAAATATCATATGAACGCTTTGAAAATGTTTTAGAAAATATTTTGGAGAAAGTTTACTCGTATTCTTATAAGACGTTTATTATCCTTTTAAAATAAAGTATTTCGCTGTGTATGCTAAATATCATGTATGTTAACAAACAAGAGTATTACGGGATGTTACAAGAAATTCTTTTATAAATTTAATAAAACCAAACATAAATTCATTAATATAACAAAGGATTCACCCATCTTAAACACACTAGTAAATATAAAATCTTATTATAAACATATATTAATGCACCGTAAGCGCAAGAAGTTTTTTTTTTTTTTTTTTGGGATACACAAGAAGTTTTTATTTTACTTGCAAGAGGCAAATTACAAAAGGAAACAAATCAAACTTTGAATGCACAACTAGCAACTGGATAATACGATTAATTCCCCTAAGCAGAAATTGAGGAAATGAAACCTTTAACTACTCCAAATAGTAGTTTTGCTTTAATTGGGTCATATAGCTCTACCGCATGGCGACCCTCTTCCTCAAAGTTACTAACCACTTGAATACCCTTTTCCTCCATTAACTGCACAAGTTCTTTCCCACGGTCTGCAAGTGGGTCTCCACCATTCCCACTCACCAATACCTTCCACCCAAGCTCCTTGATCTTATCCAGTTTTTTAGGACCATCCCCAACCGTTGGATTGGAATACTCATGATCGCGGTCAACCCCAATTGGCAATGCTAGCTCCCACAACATATCGCCAACACACAATGGAATCATAGGATCATTCTCAAGCCTCAACTCGGATTCAGTCCTCTTGGTTCCACCAAAGCTTGGTTGACGCAATATCAACCCTTTGATCTTCAGTGGTTCAAGATCACCAACCTTTTGTGCTGCACGTAGACCTGCATGGTAGACAATAGTAGCGCCAGCACTATTCCCCATCAAATAACAATTAGAATAGTCAACATATTGAGTCAACCACTCATCTTGGCTGCTTCTAATGAAAAGCACCGCTTCCACGGCATCATCATACGCCACCGGCAACCGATGCTCCGGCGCAAGGCGGTATTCCACCGATGCAACAACTGCTTCAATGCTATCTGCCATGTTGACGCAAAAATCATGGAACACGGTGGAAGCAGCACTCCCTAAGATGAAGCCGCCACCATGGAAGAAAACAATGAGAGGTAGCTTGTGGTTTTGGTTGGAAGTGGAATAACCATGAACCGGTATTGCTTTTCGGGGTAGGAATAATCGAACCCAAGTGTTATTTATTTCGTTGATGGTGACATCTTTGGTGAGAACAGAGATAGGAAGAGTGGTATCTGATGAGGGTAAGGTGCGTAGATCAGGAAGCATGCGTGTGAGTGTGCCATCGGGGTTGTAGAAGATTTTGAAATGCTTGTAGGGATCAATGGTTGAAGAAGTTAGATTGGACATGGTAGAATAGGGAACTTGGTGTTTAGCTTCCAAATGAATTGAAGTGAAAGTATAATGCAACCAGATATATAAGAATCAGAAAAATATTGATATGATTAATGCAGATAAGTTATCTGCCTTTATTTTCAAAATGACATAATTTTATAATTAAAATATTAAAAAATTATAATTATAAAGATTATAATAACTCTAAAATAAATTAAAATTACAAAAATATCATTATTTCTGTCTCAAAGTAATATTATATTAGATTTACTGCATATAACTTATCAGCAATAACTAGAAAAAAAAACGAATCTAAGAATATTAGACTATGTCATAGTCTTTGTATTATACATGTGCAATGACGCAATGACTAATATTTCTTGGGACACACTTTGTGTACCTGTAAATTATTCCGAGAATCAGCAGGCGCAAGATGAGCTTAAGTAGGAAACGTAATGTACTACGACTCTCTTACGGATTTGTTACACAACATTTATCTAACAATTAAAAATACATGATTGCAAATTTAAAAAGAAGGAAAAAATGTTTATCTTTTTAAATGACACAACTTATATCTTTTTACTCTCACAAAGAGGTGAGATCCATACTTTTTTTTTTGTCAACTCTCTTTCCTTCTTTATCTATCTATTTCTCTCTCTTAAAATAATATAATTTTATATCCTTTAAAATGACACACACTTTTCTCTTAAAAGAATGCCTTAAAAAGCGCATTTAATTCAAATATTATATTTAGTAATAATCAATCCGTACAGATAATTATTATGTATAAACTTTTCAATAAATTTTATCATATGTAGTTATTTATTGAAAATTCTATTCTTAAAATAAAATAAAAAGTATAGATTAATGTAGGAAACGTAATGTACTACGACTCTCTTACGGATTTGTTACACAACATTTATCTAACAATTAAAAATACATGATTGCAAATTTAAAAAGAAGGAAAAAATGTTTATCTTTTTAAATGACACAACCTTCTTTATCTATCTATTTCTCTCTCTTAAAATAATATAATTTTATATCCTTTAAAATGACACACACTTTTCTCTTAAAAGAATGCCTTAAAAAGCGCATTTAATTCAAATATTATATTTAGTAATAATCAATCCGTACAGATAATTATTATGTATAAACTTTTCAATAAATTTTATCATATGTAGTTATTTATTGAAAATTCTATTCTTAAAATAAAATAAAAAGTATAGATTATTTTCATATATATATATATATATATATATATATATATATATATATATAGGGAAAAATGTTTCCGCAGTTACTGCAGATAAGTTATCTGCATTTATTCCCAAAACGACATCGTTTTGGTATTAAAATTTTAAAAAATTATAAATATAAAGACTGTTATAACCCTGAAATAAATTAAAATTACAAAAACACCATGATTTCAGCCTCAAAACGACGTCGTATTGGGTTTACTGCAGATAACTTATCTGCAGTAACTGCAGAAAAAGCGAACCCATATATATGGGTTTTATGTTTATCATTTAACATAATATAACTTCACTTTCCTACACACACATTAAAGAGGTGAGGTCCACATGTTTTTTTTCTCTTTCATCATTCCACTTTCTCTCTCCCTTTTGATGTGAGAGTTGGAAACAACACTTACATAATGTTACATAACACTAATAAAATCCTATATATATATATATATATATCTCAAATACAAAAAAGTGAAAATATGAAAAAACGGATACACCTATGAGGCAGGTATCGTGATTTCCTTTTTAAAAACGGATACGAATACCTCGACTCATCACATATATTTAATTCTCGTAGATCTTCAGAGGTGTTTATATAAAATTGGAGTAGTGAACCGAAAATACTGTGTTTTTCTATTATTATAATGTATTATATCTAAAGTAGCCCTTATTGGTGATTCCTTCCCTACAAACCCAGACACGAATTAATGTGTGGAAAATAGGAGTTTAATTCTTGTATTCTACTGTATTTTTTATTTTTGGTGTATCACTTTACTTATCTCATACATTTATCTGTTATTAGTTCTTACAATATATTATTTAAAATTTATCAAATATAATGAGCCAACAATAAATGTTTTGCCAACTGATAAAAAATCGAAAACAGAAATAATCCTCATAAAGCATATAGGTCAATGATATATATATATGGTTATTAATTATTGTTAAATATATAATACACCTACTTAATTCCGTGCCTCGTTATGCTGTCTAAGAGCCCGAGCTAGCAACTGACCTTTCCAATTAAATGAGAAATTACGAGCCATGAAAAAATTATTTTAAAATATAATTAGTAAGATAGCTAGGTAATAAATTCAATCTTAAGACTAATAAAAGTTATTGTATTTAAATTTATTTTATTTGTAGTATATATTGCTCCAAATTTACTTTTTTTTTTAACTTTCTTTTCAAACAAAATTTTGAATTAAGAAAAAGCCAATGAAAGAGAATTTGAAGGATTACCATAAAATTCTTTAAAAACCTAAATGATAATTAGAAGATTAATTTTTTTTATATTATCCATCGTTTCATCGATTATTTACTCTCCCCACCATATTTTAACATAGCTCGTCCTCAGGTACTCAAACGTAAGATTACTGGTTACGATAGAACAACCATTTACTAATTGATCAATGTGCTTAGTAATAGAAGATTATTCTTCAAACCATCTTCAATCTCATATAAATATAAATAAATACATTTGCCTACATTAATTGTGATTTGGGTTTCATTATCAATTTTTTCACTTTGTTAAATTAGGGCGTGCCTTCCCTAAATTGACCAAAATTAGGAAAGGGAAATAAAGCGTAACCTTCAATGTCACCATGAAACAAATTGGCAATTAGTAGATTACAAAGTCAAATCTACCAAAAGAAAACAGTGAACGCGTTTTTGGTCTTCTACCATTGCTAGCACAAGTGTGGGTCAAGACCTCATGACTCATGAGTCATGGTTAATGAAGAAAAGCACGAGGGTTCGTTTGATGTTTGAAGAAGCATACAAAGGAAAATTACCTACTTCACTTTCCATGGCATGCTCTCATACTCTCCTTTTATGCTGATGTTTAATATTTCATAATTTATATAAACCCTTCATTTCTTTATTTTCCGTATTCAACTTTCCATGACATGCTCTCAAACTCTCCTTTTCTGCTGATGTTCAATATTTCATTATTTATATAAATCCTTCATTTCTTTATTATTATTAGCATGCCATCACTAAAATAGTAGGTTTCCAATTGACCTTACGTTAGGCAAACATATTTTTAACTTTTAAAGGACGAACTAATTAATAATAATATTACCAATCAATCGAGTAACTAAATCTTTTGGATATAGAATCCCATACAAAAACTATATAAATACAATAATATTAATAGTCTATTTGATTAAAAAGTATATGTATATAAAAGAGTTGTAATAATTAGTTTTTTCGAAAAGAGGCAATGAAACCTTATGAATATAAAAAAGTAGGTTTTATGAAAATTAGGCAATGATTTTTTTGTCATAATGTTCACATGGAAAGTATGAATCATAACAACAGGAAAAGGGCTCCATTACAGATAGTAGACAGAATCAATTGAGTTACATCAAATCCCAGGCAATTGTAGCTGTACATATTTCAAGTTTCTTATCTCACATTTCACAATTAAAAAATTATAAAAAAATTTCAATAAATAAATAAAACAATATAAACAAAAGTACTTGTTTTATGTCTTGTCCTAATGCCGAATCCAAACAAACAACCTCACCTTAAAAAGACTAACAAGAAACTCAATTATGGTAGCTAAGTTGGTCTAATATTGGAGCTGAGTGGATAGGGAAGGACCACGATTTGATCCACATTAATGTCATCTTGTGAAGGACATAAGATCTTAATTTCTGACTCGTCTCGAACTTTGAATTAGTCCATAGGCGACTCAAATAGTCAAACATGTGGGATTACTGCAAGATGAAAAAAAAAGGCCAACAAAAAACAGACAACACACAATTACACACATATATGACATGACACAAGCCACATTTAGACAGAGAAAGTGAGTTAGAGAAAGAGGGGGAGAGACAAAGTTCCCTCCACTAAGTTGCTTATTTGACAAAAAAATTTAAATATTTAAATAAGAAATTTTAAAAAAATAGCATTTTGGAACCAATTTACAGCTCTATAGCAATCAGTCGCGGCCCAGGTAGGCGTGACTAGTCATGTGTAACACCCTGTGTGCACCCGGTGTATTAAACATATAAATGGTAATAAGCGCTACTCAATAAATGCGGAAGCTAAATTTTTTCAATTATGAAACATTATCATACTAACCGTGTGAGTTTACTTATTCTTTTTCAAAAAAACCACATGTATGTAAATTGCAATAAATAACTAACTGAATAACCTCATAATATAAATAATGTATCAAGTCATGGAACTACAACACGTAGACCAGACATGTCCTGATACAATAATACAACTCTAGTCTGAATAAATAAGCTTATTCAAATGTGGCATGGACAAACCTCATGCTCACCAAATAAAACAACATAATCATCAAATCATGTCTCAAGTACGAAAGCCATATAATAATAACAAGGCATAATCGTATCCAAATATGACAAGTAAAAAGCATGCATAATGTTGGCTCAACTCCGGCCTCCTGCCACCAGTGGTCTCAGCCTCAAGAACACCTGTACCTGAAAATGTGCCCCACACTGGGTGAGATCTCTAAGAAGAAATCTTAGTAAGACGAGGGGTTCTCAAGGATCTCTCTACCCCAAGCTCACTTACATGTGCAATATAAGTTCAAAAGTGATAACAACAGTATAATAGCAAAATCTGTGCAATGCAGCATATGTCCATGTCATGTATGTATGCATCCTACTGGCCAGAGAATAAAAGGTAGGGATTACATACGTCTACAACCCACAGTACAAGGAGTTCACCATGTATACCTCACACACGGAGTTACCTTCTTGCATGTGGCCCGACATGTTAAGGGATTACCGTCTTGTGTGGAATATCCCACATACATATAAATATGGCAATGCACTATAATAATAATAATCCAGCTCAACAGCATATCCAATACTCATAACATAAACATATATTTTTATAAAACACATTATGCATATAAACACCCCTCCATGAGGTATGGTGGAACCATCAATGGATAAAATCGAGGACACAAAAGCTTACCTGTAGTGCCAAAATCCCTATCTAAAGGCTCAGTATACATAGATACACTAATAGTCACACAATCCAACACTTGCAATCTGTTTATATCAAGCACATTATCAATATTCAGAGTCCTAAATTTCATATCCTTTGAGCAACGTTTTCTTTTTTGTTTAATGACTCAAGTCCTTCCTAAACCATAATTATAGTATATTAACCCTCACTATTATTTGTGTTTATATCAGCAATAACACTAACTTCCTACGGTACCATACCCTAATTGGGACTTTCCCACGCACCAGAACTGGTTTCTGATCTTTCTGACAGGGGGTAATCGATTACTCCACACGATAATCGATTACCATGAACAGGATAATCAATTACTCCATATGGTAATCGATTACCATGCATAGGGTAATCGATTACCACGCGGACATAACACGAAAACTGCAGATTTTTCTGCATAAACTAATTCATTTTCAAGAAACTACAAAGGAAATGGTTTGTAGTTACCTATGGACCTTTAAAAATAGAAAAATGGGAAAGCTTTGAGGACTTTGAAGGTGCTCCTGACTGCTAACTTGGTGGTGCACGAAAATCTCACTCCAAGGTAGGTTCTTTCTTCACAAAGTTTGGTTCTTGGAGTTTCCTAGAGTGTATCCATGGCTCACACACTAAGAGCTCAAATGATCAGCCCTTCCTTAATGTAAACAGAAGCTTAAACCCTCAAAATATAATATTTCCCTCACAAGACTCAAGTTTACAAGGAGTGGTGATGGTTCAATGACATAAGATTGGAGAAATATGGTGAAAGGTGGATTCTTGGCTAAGTTTCTTGCATAAAGCTCAAGTTTTCAAGAAGGGAGGAAGGTGACAGCCATGGGGATCAACTTTGGGATCAGAAAACTGACCTAGGGTTTAGTGCAAATGGTTATTTATATAAGTGTGCCCATTAATCAATAATATTAGTTGTAATAGCTCCGCTAATCATTTTTCTACCAAACTTAATATTCTGAACCTAGATATTTTCCTATGAATTATAATATTTTTGTTATAATTTTTTGAAACACTTTACCAGTACGCATTTTATACATAGCCGGTATTAGTTCGGATATCACCGCTCGTTATCTTTACTCCAAAATTGATATCCTTGACCTAGGAATATTTGTATTTTTAATATAATTTTTAGAATACTTCGCCGGTACGCATTTATACCGTGAAGCAGAGCCGGTATCTGTGTAACACCCCGTGTATACCTGGTTTGTTATCATGTCATCGTATTAAGCCACACTTAATTAAAATGCAAAAAATCTTCTTCTTTTCAATTATGACGTCATTAACAAATTACCAAGTTGATTACTTACTTCTTTTTCAAAATATTGTATGTATGTAAATTGCAATTAAATATCTAACTGAAATACCTCAATAAATAAATAACTGAAAGTGTCTCTAGTCACGGAGCTACAAGACGTAGACCAGACAGATCCTGGTAGTTTATACAACTCAAATAAACTTAAACATCGTCAAATCAATGTGGAATGGACAATCCCCATGCTCACTAAATGAACAGCATACTCATCAAGTCTCAATACAAACAACATGGTAATGGATAAGGCATAATCACTAAACAGGGACAACAGCATAATCAGCAAATATAGCAATCAACTAAGCTCTGACCTCCTGCTGCTAGAGGTCTCAACCCCCGGGTTACCTGAACCTGAAATAAGTGCCCCAAACGTGGGGTGAGATCTCTAAACGGAAATCTCAGTAAGACAAGGGGTCCTCAAGGATTTATCCACCCCAAGCTCACTTACATGTGCAATATAAGTTCTAAAAGTAATGTACAATATCAGTTCCAAAATTGGTGCAATGCAACAGATAATCATGTCATGTGTGTCAACTATTCTACTGGCCAGAGAAATGCAGGATTTATATACGTTGATATGCATCCAGTATATGGGTAAATCCAAGCCAAAAATAGAAAGAATATTGGTTAATCTTAAGCAAAAAGGCAATAATTACTGTTGATCTGTTAAAATCTCAATCAGAGATTGCACAACTGATTTTATGTTGATGTCGTAGGAAAAACAAACAAACTAGAGCTAAAAAAGAAAATACCAAACTGAAGGCCCATGCTGATAGCGTGGGTGTGGCGCTGACAGCGTGGAAGGAGCTTTTCACACAGAGATCTCCACGCTACTAGCGTGGAACTGACGCTAGTAGCGCCAGACTTTCATGCAAACCACGCTAACAGCGTGGGAACCACGCCAGTTGCGTGGTGCTCCAGAATTCTGAACAAAACTTCCACGCTCACAGCGTGGGAACCACGCTAGTGGCGTGGGAGGTGCAGACAAATCAGCAGCAAATCCTGTTTAAATCAGAGACAGATCACACTGAGATTTACGATAAGGATTCAATCAAGATATTTACACAAGGTCACTATAATTAGAGCCTCAGACCTCAAGAGCAATCATCTTTGGCTGGAGCAATTTGCGAGGATCGGAGAATTGAGAGAATTCTTGGAGACTCGCGCTGGAGATCAGGATTCCACTGAAGTTGAAGGCTGAAGACATTGAGTTTTTATTTTTCTTCTTCGTTTCTTCTTTACAGTTTATGAACAATTTTACTATTTTTTTGTTTAAGTCAGACATGAACATGTCTACTAATTTCTTTATGTAGTTGGGATCACGGACCCGATGTGAATCCTATTTTATTTTCTATATTGTTATTTTATAAATTGATTAGTTTGTTTGTTTTATTCTACCTGGTATAATTCTTCCATATCCTGTTTAGAACAGGCCATTCTAAATTATAGGGTTTTGAGGGTTAGAATTCATAATAGACATATTGGGGTTTTAATTGAGACAAGGGTAGAATAACAATTTGTGTATGATCTAGACATAGGCTTACAGAAATTGTGGACTTATAATTCATTTGCTTAATGCTTAATTCAAGAAGGATCACTAAGACATTGGGGTTCTAATTGGGTTAAAGGGTTGAAGTCAGTAAGATATTAGGGTTCAACTATTTTATAGGGAAATAATGAATTGTCTGAACAAACGAATTAATTATTTATAAAATTCAATGTAGGAATATATAGGAGGATCGGAGGTGAAGTGTATCCTGGCTACAGTTTTTTTATAAATTTTTCACCAATCTTCTTTCGCGTTCTTAATTTTTCTTTGCATGCGTTCAAATTCCATTGTCATTTAATTTATGTTTTTAAATTTAATTATTTTAAATTCTGTTTTGGGTTTCCCAAACTATTTCACAAATACAACCAACTTTTATGTTCCAAATTAAAGGGAATAGTTAGACTAGTACTTGGTGCCTCAATCCTCATGGAAACGATACTTTTCTTATCACTTTATTACTTGGAACGATCGGTATACTTTCCGAGTTCGCAACAAGTTTTTGGCTCCGTTGCTGGGGATTGAATACGCCAATATTAGTTTTAACTTTCGATCTTTGAGATTGAAATTTTTCTTTTATTTTTGTTACTAAAGATTTCTCTCTTTTATGCGAGGTAGAGGTAACAAGGAACCTTTACAATTTGATCCAGAAATCGAGAATGTTGAGATATATAGTCCCACATTGATTGTGTGGGCAACTAATGTGGCCTTTATAAGGCCTTGAGCACTCCCACCCTTTGAGCTAGCTTTTGGGGTGGTGTATCCCAAGGTTCTTAACAGAGAAGACTGCTAAAAGGAATCGAAAGCAAACCAAAGCAAGGAAAATAGAGGAATCCTCGAGTTCAGTGCCGAAAGCCGAACCCGAGATGGCCGCTAATAATCAACCACCACCTGCAGAGGAATTGATGGAGTCAATCTTGGCTCCAATGTTTACAAGGCCAAACTCAAGCATCATCAGGCCACCAGTCAACGCCAATAATTTTGTCATCCAACCAACTTTGATAAACTTGGTTGAGAAAAATCCATTTGGCGGAGAAGACTATGAAGACCCCCATGATTTAATGGACAGATTTCTGAGGATCTGTGACACAACCAAGCATAATGGGGTGTCAGACTCAGATTATTACACTTATTTGTTACTCTTGATTAGTATTTTTAGGATTTATTTGAATAAAACAATGATCTTTTGAGTTAATTTAGATTTTTAGTTTTTGATTGGGTTTAATTTATTTTCGTCAGAATTTTTCAGCTTTACGTTACTTCTGTATTTTGGCCATATCTCGGTCCACAGTTGTCGGATTTACTCCGTTCTTATTGGGTTTTTCAGATAACACAGAGGGATACAATTCTTATGAAGAGCTCGAAGCCCAATTCAGACTGAAAGCTGGTCGATTTCTGACGCCAAGTTGGACGCGTTTTGCTGAAGTTTTATTTGATTATTGGACTTGTAATTTAAATTAAAACTCAATTACTTAAGTGGCTCAAAGCCAACTTTTAGTTTTATTTTATTTTATTTATTTTATTTCGTATTATAGACAGATGGGGCGATCAGAACTGAGCCCTAACCCGATTTGGGTAGGGGTATATGACGGCAGAGTAGGAAACTTTTATTCATTCGGTAATTTTCGAATTTGAGGATCAAAGCAAATTCTCTGAAGCGTTCTTCGCGTTCTTTGCGTTCTTCATCTTGTTCTTCTTTTTATTTTATTTTAATTTTTAATCATGTTTATCCTAGCCATGCTAGGCTAAAACCCCTTTAATAAACCTAAGGGGAAGGGATTCCATGGATCTGTCTAGAGGATTCGCGATCACTCTCTAATCAGATTCGTTTCTTTACCCTAACTTAGATCGATATCGTGCGATTGTGGATATTCAATCAGAGGTTCGCTATTGCGATTATGGGAAAAGAATGATCATCGGATTTGATGATCAGATTGTTCTCAATTGAAAATAAGGATTCTGATTCAATTGAGGTTAATCACGAATTTGGTAATTTTTATCCAAGGAAGGACATCCATGGAACCCTAACCTTAGGTTGGTTAATTTTTAATTACGAATTTTAATTCCAATTTTATATTCTGTCTGTTAATTATTCAACCAAAAATCCAAAACCACCCCTTTTAATTTTCTGTTTTCATAAGCGATTTTAACCAAAACAATTTCCTTGAGAGACGACTTAGGTTTTCCATTTTACTGCAAATTTTCTGAACCCTAAATTAAAAAATAATTTTTAATTTGCGCGAGTTCGACAACTCGTGTCAGTTGGATAGACAAGCCCCCAACAACATCACAACTTGGGATGATTTGGCTGCTAAATTCTTTGCAGAACACTTCTCCAGGGAGAAATACAACAAGTTGGTGAATGAGATCACCAACTTCACTCAACAACCGGGAGAAACTTTATGTGCAGCTTGGACCAGGTACCAAGAATTGATCAGGAAGTGTCCTCAGTACGATTGACTTCATGGCAGGGGCTGATAACGGATGAATGACAGTTCCACCTGTTCAAGCAGTCCAACCAAGAAGGGGAGTCCTGCAGTTGGGAAACAATGATGCGTCACTGGCAGAACAAAAGATCTTGTCTCAACATATAGCTAGTCTGAATGCAAAGTTGGACAAGATGCAACTTGCTAAAATTGATACATCTGACGAAGTTCACTGTGAGTATTGCCAAGAGAAGCATGAGTCTAACATGTGCCCAACATTGGTAAGATCAGACCCTTTACAAGTCAATGGAATCTGGTACGAACCAAAACCACAACAGAATTATGGAAGAAACCAGAACAGTGCTCTAGGGAATAACTTTCAAAGAAGAGTGCAAGGAACAGGTTTGGATTACAAATCCAACAACTACCTGCAACCTCCACCAGTCCCACAAACTTCAACATCTGAACTGGAGAGAGCACTGATACAGTTGACAAAAAATACTGACACATTCATGAATGAGACAAGGGCTCATCACAAAAACCAGGATGCATCTATTAGAAACTTGGAAAACCAGATAGGTTAACTGTCAAAGCAGCTTGAAGAAAGAACTAAAGGTCAGTTTCCAAGTAATACCATAATCAATCCACGAGAAGATTGCAAATCAATTGTAACAAGAAGCGGAATTGTCATCACTCCTCAAGAAAAACCAATGGTGGTTCAGCAAAAGAAAGTAGACGAACCACTTCTTGAACCGGTAATAGAAAAAGAGGAGGAAACACCAGCAAAGGAAGACAGAGAGGAAGTAAAAGAGAAAGCTGCCGAGACTCCAAAGAAGCAATGGGATTTCTCTCGCTTTGAGGAACCACCTTATCCCATAAAGTCAAGGCAAGCACAGAAGCAACAACAGGCCAGGTTTTTAGAAATATTTAAAAAGTTGCAAAGTAATATTCCTTTTGCTGAAGCTTTAGCTAACATGCCTAACTATGCTAAGTTTATGAAAGAACTCTTGTATAGAAAGCCTAAGTTGCAGGAATGTGACACGGTTGCTCTCACGGAAGAATGTAGTGCAATAATCCAGAAGAAGTTTCCCCCAAAGCTTCAAGATCCAGGGAGTTTCAACATCCCGATTGCGATAGGCGACATTGATGTTGGTCGGGCATTGTGTGATCTGGGAGCAAGCATCAACCTTATGCCACTGTCTGTGATGAGGTCTCTTGGAATTTCTGAATTGAAGCCGACAACATTATCGCTCCAACTTGCTGACAGAATGCTGAGAAGACCAAACAGAGTAATTGAAGACGTACTTGTCAAAGTGGACAAGTTCATCTTCCCTGCTGACTTCGTAGTCCTTGACATGGACGAAGGAGGAGAAATGCCTCTTTTGTTGGGTAGGCCATTCCTTGCTACAGCAAGAGCCTTGATAGATGTGGAAAATGGAAAGATGGAATTGAGAATGGATGACGAAAAAGTCACCATCGATGTGTTCAAAGTTATGAAGCATGCAAGAGATAATGGTGACTATTTCCGGATAGACATTCTTAACGCACTCCTCCTTGAAAAAGAAGATGATCAGACTCTTGAAGAAGAGAAAGAATTCTTTGATAAAAACCCTCCGAAGGAAGTTGCTGAAATTCCGACAGAGGAGTTGAAAAAGAAAGAGTCAGATATAATAAAAGAAGCACCTGAGGTGGAGCTAAAAGAGCTTCCACCCAACCTAAAATACGTTTTCTTAGGAGAAGTAGAAACATATCTTGTCATCATCAACAAAGAGCTGTCTGAAACTGAAGAATCAAAGTTGATGAAAGTGCTCAAAGACCATCAAACAACCATTGGATGGTCCATCTCCGATCTAAAAGGAATTAATCCTTCCTTCTGCACTCACAAAATACTAATGGAAGATGACATCAAACCAGTGAGGCAACCTTAGAGACGACTAAATCCTACCATGAAAGAGGTGGTTCAGAAGGAAGTAGTGAAACTCCTTGATGCAGGCATGATCTACCCAATCTCAGACACTGCATAGGTAAGTCCTGTCCAAACAGTGCCCAAGAAAGGCGAAGTTACAGTGATCAAGAATGAGAGCAATGAACTGATCCCCACCAGAACCGTAACATGGCGGAGGATGTGTGTGGATTACAGAAGATTAAATGATGCCACACGAAAAGATCACTTTCCTCTTCCTTTCATTGATCAGATGCTGGAATGGTTGTCCGGACATGCATATTACTGTTTCCTAGACGGTTACTTCGGCTACAACCAGATACCTGTTGCACCAGATGATCAAGAGAAGACGGCTTTCACTTGTCCCTTTGGAGTGTTCGCCTACAGAAGAATGCCATTCGGCCTTTGCAATGCTCCTGCTACTTTTCAAAGGTGCATGTTTTCCATCTTTTTTTTTATATGATTGAAAAATCATTGGAGGTATTTATGGATGACTTTTCTGTTTTTGGTTCTTGCTTTGATTCTTGCTTAGTTAATTTAGCTAAGGTAATAAAGCGTTGTCAAGAAACAAATTTGGTTTTAAACTGGGAAAAGTGTCATTTTATGGTAAAAGATGGGATAATACTAGGCCATAAGATATCTGAAAAAGGGATAGAAGTTGATAAAGTTAAACTGTTATTAATTGAAAAACTTCCCTCTCCTTCTAATGTGAATGGTGTTCGAAGCTTCTTAGGACATGCAGGTTTTTACAGACGATTCATCAAGGACTTCTCCAAGATTGCGAAACCATTGAGTCAACTGTTGGTGAAGGACTCTGAATTTAAAATTAATAAAGAATGCCTGAAGTCCTTTAACTTACTAAAGGAAAAGCTAACAACCGCGTCTGTCCTGATGGCGCCCGATTGGAACCTTCCTTTTGAGCTCATGTGTGATGCAAGTGCATACGCAATAAGAGCAGTCCTCGGTCAGCGTAAGGATAAGTTATTACATGTGATTTACTATGCTAGCAAGGTTTTAAATGAGGCACAAGTGAATTATGCCACAACTGAAAAAGAAATGCTAGCTGTAGTATATGCTTAGATAAATTTAGACCTTACCTGATAGGATCTAAAGTTATTGTTTTTACTGACCACTCTGCATTGAAGTATCTCATGAGTAAATTGGATGCAAGGCCACGACTACTACGTTGGATGCTTCTTTTCCAGGAATTTGATCTCGAGATTAGAGACAAGAAGGGAGTTAAAAACAAAGTGGCAGATCACTTGTCAAGGATTCAAGCAAAAGAACTCCAAGATGGACCTGAGATTGAAATAAAAGAATCCTTTCATGATGAACAAGTAATGGCACTCTGATTCGCACCATGGTTCGCAGATTTCACGAATTTCAAGGATGTAGGATCAATTCCTGAAGAACTCACATGACAACAGAAAAAGAAGTTCCTACATGATGCAAAGCGGTATTACTGGGATAACCCTTAATTATATTTTCAATGTGTTGATGGGATTATTCGCAGGTGTGCAGCTGAGATGGAAATTCCAAAGATTCTGTGGCATTGTCATGCTTCAGATTATGGAGGACACTTTGGTTGAAATAGAACCACACAGAAGGTCCTACAAAGTGGATTCTATTGTCCCACAATCTTCAAGGACTCAAAGGAGTTTGTGGATAAGTGTGACAGATGCCAGAGGACGGGAAACATATCCCAGAAGGATGAGATGCCGCTGAATTGCATACTGGAAGTGGAAATCTTTTATGTATGGGGTATTGACTTCATGGGACCCTTCCCAGTGTCATACTCCAACCAATACATCTTGGTTACTGTGGACTACGTGTCCAGGTGGGTGGAAGCAGTGGCCTTAACGACAAACGATGCTCGGGTAGTCGTGGCCTTCCTACAGAGAAACATCTTCACTCGATTCGGAGTTCCACGAGCCATCATCAGTGAAGGAGGAGCCCATTTCTGCAACAAACATTTTGAGAGTCTTCTCAAGAAGTACGGAGTCACACACAAAGTGGCCATACCGTATCATCCTCAGACAAGCGGACAAGTGGAGATTTCTAACAGAGAGTTGAAGCGAATCCTTGAGAAAACTGTGAGCCACACAAGAAATGATTGGGCAAAGAGGCTTGACGATGCACTCTGGGCATATAGAACAGCCTTCAAGACTCCCATAGGTATGTCACCATTCCAACTGGTGTACGGTAAGTCTTGTCATCTCCCTGTTGAGTTAGAACATAAGACTATCTGGGCAACTAAATACCTGAACTTTGAACCAACTAAAGCTAATGAAAAAAGATTACTGCAATTACATGAGTTGGATGAGTTCAGGTTAGCTGCTTATGAGAATGCCAGGATCTACAAAGAAAAGACAAAGAGGTGGCATGACAAAAAGATAACTCCAAAGGAATTTGATCCGGGACAACAGGTATTATTGTACAATTCTGGACTGCGATTGTTTCCAGGTAAACTTAAATCCCATTGGTCAGGTCCCTTTGTTGTGAAAAAGGTACACCCTTATGGTACAATAAAAATTTCTCCTATAGTTACTGATAATTCTTTCAAAGTTAATGGCTGTAGGCTGAAATTATACTATATAGGGCAGGTGAATCGGGATAAAATTTTTGTCCCTCTGGCTTCACCTGAGTCTTAAAATGTTCACGTCAGGCTCGTGACGTTAAACAAGCGCTTACTAGGAGGCAACCCAGTAACAAAGATTAAGTTTTCTTGTTTTAAGTTTATTCTAGGTTAGATAAAAAAAAATCAAAAATAATGGTGAATAGAAGTGATAAAAAGCAACCAGGAAAAATTTGGGAACTGGCGCTAATAGCGTCAGATCCACGCTAGTAGCGCATAAAGCAATTATAGAT
Source organism: Gastrolobium bilobum (assembly GCF_033153095.1). Taxonomy (NCBI): domain Eukaryota; kingdom Viridiplantae; phylum Streptophyta; class Magnoliopsida; order Fabales; family Fabaceae; genus Gastrolobium; species Gastrolobium bilobum. Next base: position 37,169 of record NW_026895624.1, on the reverse strand, counting down.
AGTGAGTTTCACGCTAACAGCGCCATGGTGGCGCTGAAAGCGTGAGGAATTTGCAAAGAATTCCACGCCATCAGCGTGGATGTGGCGGTCTCAGCGCCAGAAAGCAAAAGGAGACAGTGAGTTCCACGCTCGAAGCGTGAAAACCACGCTGTCAGCGTCGGAACCTCACGAAATACCCGCGCCAATAGCGAGAATTCCACGCTGATAGCACTAAGGGACCCAAAAGAGGCAGTGATATCCACGCTCACAGCGTGAAACCCACGCTATGAGCGCCAGTCCCAAATTCGAAAAAAAAAATTAAAATTAAAATTTGGAAACCCTAATTCCCCCCCCATTCTTTTCTGCCGTTTCTCTTTTTTTCTCTCTCTTTCTCAGCCACTTCAAGCCACCTTCTTCATCTCTTTTTCTCACTCTACCACCATCTAATCCCCACCGTGGAATCATCTTCCACCGTAGCGAACCACCAGCCACCACAACCTTCAAAAGGTCACCGTCATCTCCTCCGTTCACCGGTCATCATCTCAACGCCCTCACACCCACTGATTACCATCTCAAATTCTCACACCCACCATCTCCACCACAATCACTCAAGTCACCAAGCCATTCTTCCTCCCCCTTCCCTCACCGTCCACCAACACTAGGCCAAAAAACCACCACCATATTCCCCATTTCAAGTTTTAGGGTTAAAATTTTCTTTTTGATTCTGCGACTTTCATCATAGCCACTGCACAATAGGATTTTTTGAATTTTACGGTTCTCACATTCCATACATGGCTGGTGATAAGGTAAGCTCTTTCATTTTGTTCTTATTGATATTTATGAAAAGTTACAATCAAATGATAATGGGTTTGTTTTTTCTGATGTTACTTTAGATAACTTTATCTAATGTTTATCAAAACGACGTCGTTTTGGGACGGAAATCATGGTATTTTTGTAATTTTAATTTATTACAGGGTTATAATAGTCTTTATCACTCTAATGTTTTAATTTTTCAACCCCAAAACGACGTCGTTTCGATGAACATTAGATAAAGTTATCTAAAGTAACATTATAGACTTTTTTCCCAATGATAATATACCTTAGTTCCCATGATTGATTCTAAGAATCGGCTCTGTTGCTGCGAGTTGGGTATCACAATTTTGTTGGCAAAAATTTAGTCTATCATGATGAGTTATGACAAAAATATGTTAAGCATACCATATGTTTGATCATTAACCTGTTTGAATATGTGTATGTTCTGGTCTTCATAAGTATGCGCAGATATTCCTGAATGTCCATAATTGTCATCCCATATAGCTAGACCAAACCTTATTGTGATGCATTTTGTCTTAAGTCTCATCATCAGCATATATTTTGATAGACATTAAGCATTTTGGAATCAGTTGGATTCTTAGTCATACTAAGTTTGGCTTATGTATAAGGAACACTACGCAGATGGGTTGCATAATTGTGAATGGAATTTAATTGGCTGTGTCAAGATTAAATGTGATGTAACCTATAGTTGATTGATGCCATTGTTGAATGAGAATATCATACTGCTTATTGGTTGCACCTGATTATAATTGAAGCATAGTAATTAAACTAACTTCACTCAAGCTTGCTCTGTTGATAATTGGTCTGTTCGGAAATGACAATAGCTAAGGACTTAAGGCTACCTGATTGTTTTGAAAGGAGATTTTTGATGGTAAGAAGCAACTAGGTGAGTTGGGTATTCATGGGTTGTGAATTTTATACTCTTGATTATTCATGAATGACCAATTTAGAGGATAACATGATTGCTTTGTGAGGAAATTCTGTGAGCACCGAACACTGAGTGTGAATTCAGTAGACGTTTACGCAATATGAGAACATTTTAGGCCATGCTTGATTAATTAATTTAAACTAATGGTAGACTGATGGATAGTGGACTTAGGACTGATAGAAATTGAGCCTCGAAATCCTGTTTGTGGCATGCTTATGGTATTCTGGGTAAGCATATGATATTGTGATTAGTCCATTATTGTGAATGCATTTCTGATATAAATTAATGTTCACATTTTGTGCATTAACTTATAGTGCATCATGGTTTACTAGCTACATTTTGACTGATACAGATGGGGCATGACATTCACTTAGTGTTTACCATAGGCTTGATTTTGTTTGCATTCGCTAAACAACACAAAATCTGGGAATTCTTGGACCTGTTCTTAAATGCTAAGTTCAATTCCTAACACTGATGATTTCCAATTATTGTTTGGAATTTTTCTGAGTGCAGGGCAAACAACCGCTGAAAAATACCAAGAAGGGAACAGGCCAAGGAGGCAAAAAGAAAGCCAGAAATACATCTGGCACCAAGAGGCCAAGGGCTTCTGGATCTTTTGATAACACCCGGTTTTCGTCACCTGACCACCAAGACCGATATGAGAAGTGGTTCATGCCCAAGAAAATTATATCAAAGAGGCCAATCAGTGATTTCCTGCAATAAGATTGTCCCGTGAGGCGAACGATTTTGAGAAAAAAAAATGGGACACATTGGTGCGATTCCCAGCTGACAGCTCCAGCACAATACTAAAGGAGTTTTGTGCTAATGCTGACAAGGAGACGGTGAATGAAACTCGGAAGAGTTGGGTGAGAGGGAAGGAAGTCTCTTGCACAGCATTTGACATAGAGAGTTTCCTTTAAACCACATATGACCCTAGGAAGAGATACCATTTCACTGACACTTTTAACAAGCTACAGCCTACTGAAGGACTATATAGAGAGGACATGCAAGACATTGCTGAAAGAGTCAGGATTGCCATCACCCAACCACATTCTGCTGTGAAGCCAAAGAGTGGGCAACCAGATGTACCAGAGAAGTTGGATCGGCTGGATCTTAATGAGGAGGCTATTTTCTGGCATTCTTTCATTAACTCTACTGTCATAGCCTCCACCAATCTCAGCGATGTCAATATTGAGAGAGCGGTATTACTATATACCCTCATGGGGGAGAAGAATCTCCACATTGGAGCTATCCTTTCTGATACGATAGCATACGTCATCACTCAAGGGAAGCAAGAAATTCGCCTAGCACATAGCTCATTGATTGAGCAGCTATGTTTGCAAGCTGGAGTAGAGATACCTGAGGAGGAGCCCCGTGATGTAAAGATTAAGCGGGAAATGACCCAGAACCATTTTATAGCCATGAAGAATGAGTCAATCAGGCAGGCACTCTAGAAAGCATCTGATGGCTCACTACCACCACCACCACCTCCAGCATCTCCAGAGCCAGGTGACGAGATAGCACCAGCTGCAGCACTATATGAGGACTCCCCTACCTTTCGTGCCATGCAGCGACAGATCCAGCGGTTGACGGTTCAGGGAGAGTATTCGATGCTGATGCTAGAAAGGCTATGCAGTGACTGTGGGATAGACACCGCCAGCTTCCGGCCGCAGTTTCCACCACCTTCTCCACCTCCTGAGCAGGATGAGCCACATGTAGCTCCCGCTAACAATGTAGATGCCACCATGGACGACTCTTGATTATTATGCATTGCATCACATATCACCCACTTCACCATTATATTCACTTTAGCGTTTTCTTTTGCTGTTTTGAGTATTTTGTTTAGATATTATGGTTGGATTATTTCCTCTCTATTTAGTACACTTTGATGATTATTCTGCTTTACTGATTAACAAGTGTGTGTGTGTGTGTGTGTGTTCCACCTGGCAGAATTAGCTACTTCGACTAGTATAGTTTGTTGCTGAGGACAACAACAAACTAAATCTGAGAATTGGTCGCATGCGGTATGCGGGACCTGCTAACTGCGGAACTACACAACAGAGAGGACGTTTAACGTAAATTATTTTTCTAAAAAAGGGGAGATATTTTAACCTTCAATTATTTTTCTGAGAGGACGTTCGACCATGATACGTCTATTATCCACATTTAGTGCAAGATGCCACTTGCACCCACCCACAAAATCACTGTATTGTATGACGCCACATACTCAGGCTTACCATCTAGATGGAACAACACATGCATATTATAAGGCCTTTGCACTTAACAGCTCAAAAGCAGTTCAATTATCAAAACATGAAACACATCATGCATAAAACCATTCCTCCATGGGGTATGTGGAACCAACAATGGCTAAACTGAGGACACAAAAGCGTACCTCTAAGCAATCAATCCAAAGTCCACACCCGCTCAAAGTCCACACACAGCACACTCACAAAAGCATATGACACAAAGACAACGCCTTCCTTTTATGTTTCATGTCTTTAGGCTTCTCACAAAGCCATAAGCCTTTAACCACTTAGATTCTGATTTAGATTAAATATTACAGAAATCCACATTAACCAATCATGGGTCCACAAACCCAAAATATCATTTTGTATGAACAGTGTCGTTTCTGTCTCGAACTTCCCAGAATATCCAGATATTTGTCAGGGCCATATCCGGATATTCATATCCGGATATCACAAGACCCCATATCCGGATATCAATATCCGGATATCATATTCGGATATTTCGCGATAAAATGCAGTTTCTGCATTTCGCGAGATATCACTCTAAAAGTTCGGTTTTTAACCCATTCCAATGTCCAAGCAAGCATTTTTATTCACTTTTAGGTTCATTTTCAGGTTGGTTACTTAAAAAACTCATTAACATGCCAAGACTCAACCTTTAAGCAACTAAAACTCATGATCAAGGTTCAACAACTTACCCCAAGCTCCAAAACAGAGATAAATAGTGCTCTTGGAGCTCTCAAGTCAGCTTCAAGGTGCTGGCTCCAAGGGTACACGAAAATGTCTAACAAAACTTGATCTTTGCTTCACAAAGTAGCTTCTTGCACCATCAAAAGCCAAGAGAATGACTCACACAAAGGAGTTCAAGAACTTAGCCCCTACCCAACGCTCACAGAGACCAAACACAGAAAATGAAGTACTCTCCCACCCTCACAATGCCCACTCACACAAGGCTTTGGTGTTTAGATGAAGAAAGAATGGAGAAAGGTGATCACTTGGGCTTGTTCTTGAAGGAAAATGGTGGTGGCAAGAGGAGAAACCAAAGGTTCAGAAATGGAGGCACACACAAGACACGTAGAGCTGATCAAATAAGCCTAGGGTTGTGTGTAACTTCCTATTTATAGTCTCCTTAATTAATTCACATTTTATTAGCGTTAATAGCTACGCTTATCATTTGAATCCCAAACTTAGGATTCTGAACCTACTCATTTTTTTAAGATTTGTCATATTTTTCTTTTATTTTTTGCAGCACATTTCCGGTACGCGCTTTTACTTAGCCAGTATCGGTTCTGGCACCAGTTTTTATTATTTCGACTTGAAACTTGTTTTACCAATCCTACATATTATTCTAGGAATATTCCTATACTCATTATAATTTTCTGGGATACTTCATCGGTACGCATTTATACCGTGAGGAAGAGCCGATATCTGCACTTTTCGTCATAAAAGCGACTTTCAGCATTCTTAATCACTTACCATAATTATTTAAGCCTTCTTATAATTATTAGGGTCAGTTATGGAATTATCTCATTAATCACATAATTAATTAATTAATTTCCTAAATTAACGGTGCAGGTTCTTACAATCTGCACTTTTTATCATAAAAGTGATTTAAGCGTTATTTGACCTTCTTGATAATTATTCTAATATTTTGATATTTATCCAAAGTTAATTACGGAATTATTTTCTAAACTCATAATTAAATTATTTTAAATTCTTAATTTAACGATGTGGGTTCGTACATCATACCTCAAACAAGTGTCACTTGTGATGACACGTTGCATAAAAAAAGTCAACAGTTTGACTGTAAAACTTAGGAAGGCCTTAACTTTTGACTTGGGTGTCCAAATAAGGTGATCTTTTTTACTCCGCATAATTTTTCGAAATATTTGCAATGACATCTCATTGAAGGGGATTTGGTAAAAATAAAATTCAAATTTTTTTGAATTTGAGATATTTTACCATAAAATTTTGAAGACAATTACTTTTGACTTGAGTGTTCGAATCAAGTGTTTTTTTTATTCTTAGTAACTTTTCAAGAGCTACAAGTTGGCAAATCCCTGAGGGCATTTGGTAAAAAAAAAAAATTCTAAAAAATGTTTTATTGTGCCCTGTTTGCCAAATTTTATTTTTGTGAATGATGTGATTTAAATTTTTACTTGCCAACTGTAAGAAATAATCCCATGGGAATTTTTCAATGCGTAGATCTTAAAAAGTAACATGGAATTAAAAAAAATCACAAGATTCAAATTCCCGAGCCGAAAATTATGGAATATCAAAGTTTTATGGTAAGCTTGACAAACATGGACCATGTAATTGATTACATCATCCCGTCAACGGTCAAACATGAACCTATTAATTTTTGTTTTAAAAAGGGGAAATAAGTTAAAAAGCCAAATAAATGTATGTTGTCCTTTTTTGAAAAAATTTGAGAGATAAAATGCTCGTGTTAGTGGAATGTGACATGCATCAACATGCTTCTTTGTGAAGGTTGTTGAATAGTTTTATAATGTTAGTCTACAAAAGATTTTAAGACTAATAATGATTGTACGATTAGCGAAAAGATAATAGTACTTTCGATGGAGAACCACCAACGAAATAGAAAATATGTAAATTCGAAAAAAAATTGATTTTTGTTACCAAATCTCCTTTAATGAGATGTCATTGTGTAGATATCGAAAAGTTATGAGGGATAAAACAAATACCTTATTCGAACACCCGAGTCAAAAGTTATGACCTTTCGAAGTTTTACGATCAAACTGTTGACTTTTTTGTACCACATGTCGTCACCGGGTAAGTCACGTCTGTGTGAGGTGCGACTTAGCACAAGTGGTGCCTTTGTGAGGCATGACCAGACACACCTACTTGAGGAACGACTGGTTGCTATAGATCCGTAAATTGGTTCCAAAATTCTATATTTTCATAATTTTTTATCTAAATAATAATTATTAATTTTTTCCCTTATTCCTGTGTTTCCTCAAACTCACCAACTTCTTTGCCAATTCCGAAAACTCTCAAAACAAACATAAGTCAATCATCAAAATCTCATTTTCCAAATCTCAAAACTATAACCAACCCATTAACTAAAACTTGATCCCAAACATAACCATCCCACCATCTCATTGCCACCATGCCATCTCAGGTACTCCTCAAATCTCTACCTTCCAAGACGAACTTACTCAACCCATACCCACTACCACCACAAACACATCCTCCTTAAACCCCTCACCACCACCTCCAAACCCCTCTCATAATTGCAGTTGTCTCCCTCCTCATCCTCGCCTTCCTCTACCACTGCACCCTCACTCGAAAATGCACCACCTCATTCTCCACCTCTGACACCAACTCCAAGCCAACATAGCATCCCATTATCCTCCTCTAGCACTAATTATACTACATCCTCCACCACGCTACCAATTTCTTTTCATCCCGGCTGGGCCATAGCGGCTTCGGCACCGTCTTTGCCAGGACACTTTGCCGCCGACACGCAAACCTATTGTCGTCAAGCTCGTGGACTCAACCTCCCACTAAGGCAAGTACAAGTTCCATAATGAATTCTTCTTTACGTCGAGGCTCTGATCCCACCACGTTGTTGTCGCTGTTTGGTTCTCTTTTGACTCCAAACGCCGACATTCCTTCTTGTCTACGAGCTTATGCACAATCAGAACCTCCTAGACGCGTTCTTGCACCGAAAAAGCCCTGAGCTTTTGGATTAGAAAAAGCGCTTCTCTATTGTGTTGGACATAGCCATAGAAGTTCAGTACCTTCACTCTTGCGAACCTCCAATCATTCATGGAGACATAAAACCTAGTAACATTTTGTTAGATCAGAATTTCTCTACTAAAATCGGGGATTTAGGGCTTGCTCGTTTGAAATCGGAGCTGTTCCAGTTTGAAATTGAGGTTTTGGATGATGATAGTTGTTGCGAATACGACAAGTATATCATCAAGTATATCTAGAACATTTTATTGAAAGCAATATTTGATCACAAAAAGGAACACTTCGCATTCACAACCCTAACTACTAAAGAAATTAGGCAAATATTATTACAAAAAAAAAAAAATTAGGCAAATATGAATGGCTTAGACAAAACAAGAAATGAAAACAAAACTAGAAGAAATCATGAAATGTTGGATGTTAGTTGATCTCCATGATCGATCTTCCGTCAGCCTCATTCCTTGATCTCTAAGCTATGTGTAACACCCCGTGTTAACCCGGTTTGTTAACATGTCATCGTATTAAGCCAGACTTAATATAAAAATGCGGAATAACTTTTTACTTTCATTTATGACGTCATTATACTTAGCCAAGTTGATTATTAAAATCCAATTACAAAATATCGCTTGTATGTGATTGCAATCCAACAACTAACTGAAATACCTCATAACATAGATGTGAGTATCTAAGTCACGGAACCACAACACGTAGTCCGAACAATATCCCGATACATTATTAATTACAATTTGAAACAACTAAAACAAAAAATCAAGTCAATGTGGCATGGACAATCCTCATGCTCACCAAAATAGGCACAAGCCCAACAAGTCTCAACATCTGCAGCATGATAATAAAGCTACAAGACATAATAACAACAGGCATATTCAGCATCTCAGCACAATCAGCATAACAGATAAATATCAATCAACTAAGCTCTGGCCTCCTGCCACTAGAGGTCTCAACCCCCGCATTACCTGAACCTGAGATAAGCGCCCCAAACGTGGGGTGAGATCTCTAAACAAAAATCTCAGTAAGACAAGGGGTCCTCAAGGATCTTCCACCCCAAGCTCACTTACATGTGCAATATAAGTTCTAAAAGTAGTAATTCAATATCAGTTCCAAAACCAGTGCAATGCAGCAGATATTCATGTCATGTGTGTTATAACTATTCTACTGATCAGAGAAGTGCAGGAATACGTCTATTACCCACACAGTACACGCCCATGCTGTACCCGCCCCAAGACCACCCCATGGCTTCCTGGCTAGGCGAAACACCACATACATATCATAAATATTTTGCACTTAACACCTCCATAGAATTTCAATAAAATAGTACATGAAAACACATCATGTATATAAACCATCCCCCCATGGGATATGGTGGAACAAACAATGGCTAAACCGAGGACACGAAAGCTTACCTTGCAAGCTAGCTATCCAAGGCAAGAGTCCACACAAGTTCAAGGTCCACACACAGCACAATCACAATCTGTTAGGACCAATAATAACAACAATATTTATACTCTACAAGCATACGATATAAAGACAACGTCTTTCCTTTGCGTTCCAAGTCTTAAGGCTTCTTACAAAGCCACAAGCCCTAAATCCCTTGATTCTAACTTAACTTAATCATTACAGAAGTTCAACTTCCAAAATCTAGGGTCCACAAACCCATAACTCAGTTCTGTATGAACAGTACCGTTACTGTTCTCGAAAACTCAGAATATCCGGATATTTTTCGGGGACATATCCGGATATCTGACTGGCAATATCCGGATATCAATATTCGGATATTAAGAACCCCATATCCGGATATCAATATCCAGATATTGATAACCCAATATCCGGATATTTTGCAACAGAATGCAGTTCTGCATTTCGCGAGATATCCTTCCCAAAGGTGGTTCATTTCACGATTTCAGAAGCTTAAACATGCATTTCTAGGTGTGTTCAAGCTTACCCAACCACAAGTTATTAACTTTAATTCGTTACATGCATCAAGGTTCCACTTTTAACCATTAAAACTCATGATCAAGGTAGGTGACACTTACCCAAGCTCAAAACAGAGCAACAATGGCTCTTGGAGCTCACCAATCAGCCTCTACAGTTCTGACTTCACAAAGGCACAAAAATACCAAGCAAGCAATGTCTTTTCTACACAAAGATTGATTCTTGGAGTACCAACCACCAAGAAAATGGCTTCAACCACTTAAGCCAAGGAACTCAGCTCCCAAACTCTCACCACACAGCAACAAAACTCAGAAAGATGAAGGCTTTCACCCTCCAAATACACACCTTTAAGTGTTTACAAGGCTAAATGAGAAGAATCCAAGGTAAAAGAGGTGACTTGGAAGAGTTTTCATGCAAGGGAGCCAAAGGAAGAAGGTGGCAGCTCACACTCAGCAAATTCTCACGTAGAGAATGTCAAGTTTCTGACCTAGAAACTTGTGCACACCTATATATAGTCTAATTAGTTTTAATAACACAATATTAGTGATAATTGCTACGCTTATCATTTTAATCCCAAACTTAGGATTCTGAACTTACTCTTTTTTCTAAGATTTATCATATTTTTATTTTATTTTTTGCAGCACCTTTTTGATACGCGCTTTTCCATAGCCAGTATCAGTTCTGGCACCAGTTCTCATTATTTTGACTTGAAACTTGTTTTAAAAGTCCTACATATTATTCTAAGAATATTCATGCACTTATTATAATTTTCTGGGATACTTCGTCTGTACGCATTTATACCGAGTAGCAGAACCGATATCTGCACTTTTCGTCAGAAAAGCGACTTTCAACATTATTAATCACTTTCTATATTTATTTAAGCCTTCTCATAATTATTAGGGTCAATTATGGAATTATTTTCTAATTTCACATAATTAATTAATTAACTTCCTTAATTAACGGTGCGAGTTCTTACACTTTGCAATCCTATTGTTCTCTTCTCTCAATGGTCGAATAACGTGTTTCTATTTCCCAATGCTTCCTTTTGTATTGAGGAGAAAATATCTTCCAAAATCCCGTAAAATCCTCCATCAGATCTTCATAATTAGATTTAAAAATTTAAATTTTTAATTTTGAAAATACATTCAACTTTCTAGCACTAGCAGTGCCACCCTAGCGCTCATAGTGCGAGGAAACAAAGAGTTTCCAGTGGACTCGGTGCTTGTAGTGCAAAGAAGCAGTAGCCAGTAGTGGAGTCAGAGCTTCTAGCGCCTAGTTGGCGCTTCATGCGCAGAGAAATAGAGAATTAATGTTGTTGGCGCTTAAAGCGCCAGCTCACTTGGTTTTTTCAATTTCTTTTTCTTACTTCCTTTTGAGCTCTCTAACTGATCTTCTTCCATTGGGCCAAAATCCTTACAAAGCACAAGAATTTCTTTGGAAAATAGATTACAATAACACTTTAATCACAATTCTTGTAACAACCCCGTCTCGAGTTAACATACATATAGTACTAAAGCACAACATAATTAACATGCAAAAATAGACGTCTTACTAAAAAGTTTCACCGTTAACCTATATAACTTTGTGAGTTAACTATTTCCTTTTTTCTTTTACTAACTTATCAATCATGTAACCATAAGCAATGGTCAAAGACTATCAGAGTATGACAACAAGTATCAATCATAACAGAATCAAAAAGACAAAATCTCCTCTATAAATTAGACCATCTAGGGAATAAATCCCACTCTTTAAACAATTACTGCCAATCAGAAAATTCCAATACAAAACATGCATACATAATTCGTACATCAAATGACACAAGACAAAATCAAACAGACAGCATCTCCTCTATAAATTGGACCATTTAGGGAGTAAATCCCACTCTTTAAACAATTCCTGCAAATCAGAAAAGTCCAATACAAAACATGCATGCATAATTCGTACATCAAAGGACACAAGACCTATCCATGGGCTCAATCCCTATTGGCTCTATGCCACTGCACATTCTATCATCTTGACAGATCGTATTATATGCATTTTACGAACACATGCATCTAACTGAATAAATACATGCATATATGCCTAAGACTTCAAATATACAAACATCATGCTATGCTAGTCTATCAAAATAAATACAAGCCATATACAAAATGTGGGTTAGACATCATGAACCCAAAATAAATATTGCACATAATCATATACAATACGACCAATTACTCACAGTAAGGCCATCTATTGACGAGCCACTGCTCAACTATCCCTAACACCTCCTTGGCCCGAGAGGGCTCCCCACGGTCAGAATACCTGAAATCATGTCCCCAAAAGGGGTGAGATAACAAATCTCAGTAAGCTCAGGGGTTTTTTAGTGTTCCCCGTTCCTGAGCCCACTTCCTACAAGAAGGGTCATATACAAAGCATAACATATACATCATATACTGAACATATCAAATCATATTAGACATATTGACCTCCAAGAGCTTAAGTCCTTTAGTGGATTTGTCAACATATGATAGTGACTCCCAAGAGCTTAGATCCTCTAGTGGGATAATCACAACATATGCGCTGTGACCTCCAAAAGCTTAGATCCTCCAGTGGATTAGTCAACGCACATGTACTCAATGGCCATGAACTATATATACATATCACATCATCTTATCATACATATCTATATGAATGCACCTATACCGGGTATTAGACATACAACCATACAATTATACCAACCATAGTCTCACTTGACTACGGTGAAGCAACCATAGACTATTAATTATAGTGGTTTCTCCATGTGTTGTTTTTAGGGCTTCTAACAAATATGTTTGTGACCATACCATATGGCCTTGATGCGCAAACTCGTAATTGAGAACATTGCAAATTTTTCAATATTTTTTTTAGAGTAAAACTCACTTAAAATAGGGTTTTTTTTTGGAGAAAAGAGAAAGAAAAAAACCGACAACATAGGGCCCCTAACTAAGGGACACACAAGGATAACCAATCCCCTCAACATCGTTCCAAACTAAGGAAGCCAAACCCAGCGGAGGAGAATCCAAGGTTCGAGTAAGAAAATCGTGGGCTAGGTGGTTGACGGTGAGCCAATCGGCAACCTTGTTGCCCTCTCAGAGGGTGTGGGAAAGCTCAACTTTCCAGCTATGTCTAAGAAGCCCTCTGATTCCAGCCACTAGCGAGTGGCAGGGGTGACTCTCGTGGGTATCTGAAGAGATGAAATGAAGGGCATCAGAGGAGTCTCCTTCAAGAACGATTTGTCTAAAGCCTTTATCCCAAGCTAAGGTGAGGCCTTCAAAAGCACTCCATAGCTCAGCTGAGAGAGGATTTCCATATCCCACATTCCTTTGGAACCCACAAATCCATTCTCCATTGGAATTGCGCAGGTCCCACCACAACAGATATTGGTACAAGAAGCAGAAAAGGAGCCATCGAAGTTGATCTTGGTCCACCCAAGAGGAGGAGGATGTCAGGAGATCCACCCTTCATATTTTTGGTTCAGGGGGATACCAGCCACCATGAGGGTGTGTTCAACAGTGATGATTGTAGTGACTTGGCTGCGGATGCTTCTAGCAACACTCCCACGGTTTATAGTTTTCCCATTAAACACCAACTCGTTCCTGTTCCTCCAAATAGTCCAGCAGGCCACTCCAAATGAGGTTCCCCATTTAAAATAGGCTTTAAAGTGTACAACTAAGACTATATTAGTACTTAAGTTTTAATGGATTAAGATTATGATGTACATCAAATCAAATTACATGTCCAAGAGTTGGATCAATGACTTTTAGCTCTAAGAAGCTATAGGTTTTGCTAGTTGTTTATATAATCTCTGATTGTGGACGGTAATAAGTAATTTACCGATTATACAACGTTTATACATGAACTTAGTCAGAATGACAAAGTTGTACAGTGACCCACGTGATTCTACGCCAATAATAACGCCAAGTTCATGATAAGGTTAAGGTCTGATTGCAAACAAAAACGATTTTTAGTTTGTTTGAAGAGATGGAAAAATTATATTTTATGGTAAGATTCAATGTTGTTTTAGCGGCTGAATTGAAAGTGTGCTCAATTAGACACATGGTTTAATTATGAATTAATTGACATCAACATAACGGTGGCATGCATATTTAAGATGCTTGTAAATTAATGCACTACAGATTTCTTTGTTAATTAAAAGACAGCTAAACTAGTTTTTCCGATTTTGAAACAACTTATAGGCAATTAACAATGGGTTATACAAATATTATGCAACAGAGAGAAAAGTTACATTCCGATTTTTCCATAATCTCTTTTCTTGTGTCACTTTTTCTCTCATTTTTCTGTCTCCGAAGAAAAATCATTGTTTATTCTTGTAACATAATTTATATTTATACTAAAGAAAAATCATTCTTTGGCAAGTTTGCTGACGTGTCGCTCTTTCCTTCAATATTCATTATATATGTTCACACTACAAACCACTTTAATTTTTTTCACTTTTAGAAACATTTCAAATTTGAAATTTTTATTTGATAGGTGGAAAAAGAGTTCAGCATTCATTACAAAATGTTTCACTTTTCAAATTTGAATTTTGAAATTTGAACTTGATGTTTAAAAAAATAGTTCATCATTCATTACAAATATAAAATCTTACTACTTTATGCATTGAAAAGTGTCAAGTCTATTAATTTTGCTACATTCAAGAAAAATCATAATAACAATGAAACCACTTTAAAATATTTCATATCTAATAAATTTCTAAATTCAAAATTTTAATTCTACAACTACTTGATGCATTGAAATTGGTTAAGTCTATTGATGATATTTATTATTATACCTAAAAAAACTTTTCTACATGGACAATTGTTAACCCAATTAATATTTTACTATTGGGCTTAATTACTAAAAAATGAAATTATTTTGTGTATAAATAGGATGTGTTACTAGGTCTTTTCATTTGGAATTTAGCTTCTGTACATATGTTTATTCTCTTCTCTGTATGTTTATCGTCATCATCTTCTCAAGCTGCTCTTCTATTAGATGAACATGTAATATTTTTCATTTTTTTAGCTTTATTGTAAAGCAAAGCTGATAGGATGATTTGGAATCACTAGAATATATACTTTTGTACTACCTCAGAGAAAGGTATAACATTCTTCTCTATCTTCTTTTCTTCTAAAAGTATTTTCAAAATAATCCAATATCATGAATGAGATGATATAATAAAATATCTTTACTTTTAAATGACTAAATATTTATATTTAGCCTTCTTATCTATGCTCTTTGGGCACTATCACGATAAAGATTCCTCTTTTATCTTAAGTCCTTCTGTTTTTTTCTTTAATGCATACAAGAGTAAGACGAGCTTTCCTTTCTATTTTTTCTGTCCATACATAATTTATTTCATATTGTTGTTGTTGTTGTTCTTCAATTTATAACTGTTCTTGACAGATATGCTTACTGTGATGGTGGATGTAACACCCCATATATATCTGGTTTGTTATCATATCATCGTATTAAGCCACGCTTAATATAAAATGTATATTTTTCTGTTCAATTATGACGTCATTAACATTAACCAAGTTGAATTACTTAATTCATTTCATAAAACATCGCTTGTATGTCAATTGTAAAAGACATCTAACTGAAATACCTCAATATATAAATAACATAAATGCGTCTCTAGTCACGGAACTACAACATGTAGACCGGACAACCCTGATAGTTTATACAATTCAACCTAAAAGGTACTAACACCAAAGCGGCATGGACAAACCCCATGCTCACCAAATAAGGCAACAAACCCAACATAGTCTCAATTCAAGTATCATAATAATGACAGAAAACATAAACAACATCCAATATCCAGTCATGCCAGCATACAACATATATAATCAACTAAGCTCCGGCCTCTTGCCGCCAGAGGCATCAACCCCCAAGTAACCTGAACCTGAAATAAGCGTCCCCAAACGTGGGGTGAGATCTCTTAACAAGAAATCTCAATAAGACAAGGGGTCCTCAAGGATCTTCCACCCCAAGCTCACTTACATGTGCAATATAAGTTCTAAAGCAGTTTACACAATATATATAAGTTCCAAAGTCAGTGTAATGCACAGATAACCATGTCATGTGTGTCAATATAATCTACTAGCCAGAGAAATGCAGGATATACATCTATCTCCTACAAATAGTGCTAGACGCTACTTGCATCCACTCCAGTCTCACCATCTTGTATAACGCCACATACTCAGGCTTACCGTCAAAGTGGAACAACACATGCATATTTTAAGACCCTTACACATAACAGTACAAAAGCATTCCAATCATCAAAGCATGAAAACACATAATGCATATAAACCATTCCCCCATGGGGTATGGTGGAACCATGATAAACCCTTAGTTCATCAGGTTTTTAAGCATGAATTAATATCAATTTGTGTGATTAAATGGATGGAAAAGAGGTTAATGTCCTGGAAATCTCTCAAATACAAGTTCTGAAGCTTATGTTGAAAATTTACATTGTTTTTGTAGGGAAATGAAGCTCAAGAAGCAAAAGAGAGAAGGAAGAAGATTCTGAAGAATGGGAAAATTCTAAGTGTTGGGCGCTAAAACGCCCAAAGTCAAGCGTTTTAGCGCCCTGTTGCACAAAAGATGCTGATGCTGAACATTAAAACGCCCAAAACTGAGCGTTTTAGCGCCCTGTTGCACAAAAGATGCTGGTCCTGAACATTAAAACGCCCAAAACTGAGTGTTTTAGCGCCCTGCTGCACAAAAGATGCTGGTGCTAAACATTAAAACGGCCAAAACTAGGCGTTTTAGCGCCCAAGACAGTTAAAAGCAGTTGGGCATCCGTTAAGGTTGAGCGCTAAAACGTCCAGAAATGAGAGTTGTAGCGCCCATGTCAGTTTTCAGTTGTAATTTGTAAATTATAAAAGGACAAGGGGCCTTCACATTCTGACATATTCCAGATCATCAGATCCAATCCATCATATCTCATTCTGATTTTTCTCA
This sequence comes from Gastrolobium bilobum, assembly GCF_033153095.1. Taxonomy (NCBI): domain Eukaryota; kingdom Viridiplantae; phylum Streptophyta; class Magnoliopsida; order Fabales; family Fabaceae; genus Gastrolobium; species Gastrolobium bilobum. The sequence goes on along the minus strand of NW_026895624.1, from coordinate 20,525 downwards.
TCACACTAGGATAAGGGAGATCAGATCAAGTCTTTCATAGATCTGATCTGACTCCTCATTTTCTCTGAATTTCCAAATTCTTAGGATTAGTTCTTGTAATAGTTAGTATTTCCTATGTAATTGCACTTGGAGATTGAAGACTCAACTATCATCTCAATGGAGTTTGATCTTTCTTCTCTTGTTTGTATTTCAATTATGTCTTAGGAGAGTCCTTTGTAGTCTGATTCAATGGAACTCAAGTTTGAATTTATGAATGGTTAATTAGATGTTTTGTTTATCTATTATGTGATTGTATGAAGTTGTCTTGATTAATTCTTCATGTTGAGGAATAGTGTAGAACATACATGTTTACATTGTTTCTCTATTTTTGACAACTTCATCATCAGTGTTCTAGTAGTCAAGGGATTGATGCTAGGATTCTAATGTGATCTTAAGACCTTAGTAATTAATGCATGTACTAAGAAAGGAATCACCAAGGGATTGGGGTTTTTGATTAATGTGTCTATCAGGGTAGTAAGGGATTACATCTTGAGATGATAAGGAAAAGGTTGATCAACATCACATAGTAGATAATTCATAATGGAAATTGGTTCATCTATAAATTCATGTTTGAGGGAAAATGACATCTGACTACTTGTTTACATTATAATTTACATTTTATTTATTTATCAAGTTTTAATTCAATTCAGTGTAGTTTCTGGTGACAAGAAATCTATGAACTTTTGTTTGATTCAACTCAAGTACATATGGTTAGTCAGTGCTTGACACAAATCCTCGTGGGAACGATCTTTACTCATCATTTTATTACTTGTACGACTAGTGCACTTGCTAAACGTCCAACAAGTTTTTGGCGCCGTTGCCGGGGATTTGTTCTTCAACATTGACAGACACCATTAATATTTGAGATTGAATCTTTTATTTTTCAGTAATTTAAATTTATGTGTGAATTTTTGTTCTTTCTGGTCCATAGCGCTGAAACGTTCAGACGTGACCGTTTTAGCGCGATGCGACGCACATCAATGTGCACATGTCTCTGGAGACCAGCGCTAAAACGCTTGATTTCAACGTTTTAGCGCTGGTCCACTCATATGATTTACATGTTCCTGGGTAGTTTTCTCTTAGTTTTATTTTGCTTTTAGTTTAGTTTTGTAATTCAGTTTAGTACATTGAGATAATTACTGTTTTGACTGATTCACATTGCGATAGTACTGATGCTATTGGGTTATGTATAATGTGTTTCAGTGATCAATTGTTTTTTTCAATTTAAATTAGTTGCTGGGGACAGCAACATTTAAATCTGGGAATTAGGTGTAATTGAATGGCATGCAAACTTCAAGGAGATGTCAGACAAATTGATGAGCCAAAATAGGGAAACATCTCAATCTCTTTTCTTTTCTAAGTTTTCTGTGTGATTTAGATTTTAGCTGTAATATTGAATTTGGATTTCAGTTGTGATATGGAATTCCATGAGGATTTGACTGATCAATGTTTTATATGATTGATCAAATTAAGGATACAATCTTATACCTTGCATGTTGAGCTTAAATGAAATGATTGCATGACTCATTCAATGCGTAAGAGTAGAAAGATTAGTTTTGATGCATATAGAGAAAGTCAAGCATGCACTCTGAACTATGAGGAAATTGAGCCTATACAGAAAATTTTGTTCAGAGAGCACTTCACTGCATGAATAGCTCTAGAACTTGCCCTGTTTCTTGCTTGAAATGGTTGATGATGTGTAGGGTAGAGGCATTTCCTTCTTGAACCAGAAAGTCAAATGGCCAACCTTTAAGTTCCAATTGCATGAAACACTTGAGCCTAGCCTGTTATCTATCAAGCCAAGAACCACATTTATTCCAATCCTTCAGATTAAAAGTTTCAGATAAGTGATAAGGGATGGAGTGTTCTGTGGGGAGGAAAGTGTTTTTGCAATAAGTGAATGCAAGGTGTTGGAAACATAAGAAAGAAAGAAGGAAAATAAAGAAAAGGTTGTGAAACACAAAGTGTTTAGAAGAGACAGAGGGAAGTATTAAAGACACAAAGTGTCTGAAAGAAAAAGAAAATTTTTTTTGTTAAAGACACAAAGTGTCAGGAAGAAAGGTTCAAAGAAAATAACAAGGAATGAAAAGGAAGAAAGTTGAGAGAATTAGGAAGAAATTGATTAATTACTGTGAATTCCCTCTTATCTGAATCTGATTCATTTGATCTGAACTTACCCTTTCATAGAAATCCTTACCTCTAGTCAAGCCACACACCAAGCCTCATTGCTAATCATACCAAAACCTTTTTGATCTACCTTATGGATCATTGTTACTATGAATAGTGAGAAGATGGGCAAGCCTATGGTAGTTTGAGTGCAGTGAAGAGTGAGTGATAAGTACATCCTTAAACACTAGTGTGCAAGAGTGTTAAAATTCTCATAATTTTTGAGAAGTTCCTAGTGAGGGAGTGTTGTTGTTTGGAAGTCTCTCTATATCATCTTTACTGATCTGTTGAAAAGTCACAAATGATGTTGGGCAAATCATAGAAAATAAGAGATTGCATGGTTATAATTTTGTATCATGAAATGTTGACCTTTTGTTAATTGAAGTCCATCCTCATGAATTTCATCTGTAAAGAATCTCAAGTCCTTCTCTGTTTTAATTCATTGCTGAGGACAGCAATGTTCAAATCTGGGAATTGTGATGAACCCTTAGTTCATCAGGTTTTTAAGCATGAATTAATATCAATTAGTGTGATTAAATGGATGGAAAAGAGGTTAATGTACTGGAAATCTCTCAAATACAAGTTCTGAAGCTTATGTTGAAAATTTACATTATTTTTGTAGGGAAATGAAGCTCAAGAAGAAAAAGAGAGAAGGAAGAAGATTCTAAAGAATGGGAAAATCCTAAGTGTTGGGCGCTAAAACGCCCAAAGTCAAGCGTTTTAGCGCCCTGTTGCACAAAAGATGCTGGTGCTGAACATTAAAACGCTCAAAACTGAGCGTTTTAGCTTAGTTCATCAAACCAACAATGGCTAAACCGAGAACATGAAATCTTACCTCTCAAGCTATCCGTCCAAACCAAGAGTCCACACTGGCCCAAGGTCACCAAACAACACAATCACAGTCTGTTTATATCAGAAATACCATCAATAACCATACTTGATTACTTAATCATTTTCAAGACTGCAATTTCATCTCTTTATGAAATATTCTAAGATTTTAATAAGTTAAACTAGACATCTTAAGGTTTCCAACGATATATTTTAAGTCTCAATCGGAGTTGTATAACTCCGGTTATATTTTTCGCAAAGTGACTGTTGCAAACTGAATTTCCAACAATCAAGTCTCGACTTCAAACTAACACCAAGACCAAACCGCTTATCCAATGGATATTACATTTTACATAATTGTAGCCCTATTTGTTAGCTTTACATAGGTGTAAACCTCACTCAATTTGGAGCTTTGAAGCTCAAGATATCGCGATTTTACTAAACTACGTCGTTGTTGTCACAGGTAGGAATCGATTCCCAAACATGGGGAATCCATTCCTGCACTTGGAAATCGATTCCCACGCGTGCAGAACAGAATTCTGCAGCAAAATTATGCATAATCCAAGGTGGGAAAGGTTCTTAATGATCCAAGGACTGGTTTTTCTCAAAAATAGAAGTTCAAAAACACTAAACATGCATAGATTAACAACTCTCAACTTAGCTAATCAAAGTTCCCTCTTTTAGTGACTAAAACAAGCTAAAATAATGGATTTAAAGAGGAATGATCAAGGTATACCTATGGAGGCTCAAACACAGCAAAACAAGGTGCTCTTGTAGCTCTCAATTCTGTCCCAAGAAGTCAGATTACACAAGCCACGAAATGGTGACCAAAGCTTGGTCCTTTCTCAACCAAAATGGCACCTTGAAGCTTCAAATGGCATGGAGTTGTCTACCACACCTCACAACCCCAAAGTCAGAAACTTTCTCCCTCACCACAACTCCCACAACTCAGAAATGGCTGGAATTTTACCCATCCAAGGCTAGAGCACACTCATACAAGCAACTTTGGTGAAGAAATGAAGTGGAAAAGTGCTCTCTTGGAGCTTCTATGGAGGAGAGAAGGTGAGAGAAGGTGCCTGTCTCCCTAGGTTCAGAAAATGCTACGTAGAAGATGAAGGGCTGACCTAGGATCATGTGTCCTTGGGTATTTATAAGCGCGCTTAAGTTAATCGCGCAGTATTAGCATTAATAGCTACGCTTATCGTTTTAAACTCAAACTTAGGATTCTGAACCTAGCCATTTTTATAAGATTTTTCATATTTTTATTTTATTTTTTGCAGCACATTTTCGGTACGCGCTTTTCCAAAGCCAATATCAGTTCTGGCACCAGTTCTCATTATTTTAACTTGAAACTTGTTTTACAAGTCCTACATATTATTCTAGGAATATTCAAGCACTTATTATAATTTTTTGGGACACTTCATCGGTACGCATTTATACCGAGTAGCAGAACCGATATCTGCATTTTTCGTCCGAAAAGCGACTTTCAGCATTCATAATCACTTTCTATATTTATTTAAGCCTTCTCATAATTATTAAGGTCAATTATGGAATTATTTCCTAATTTCACATATTTAATTAATTATTTTCCTTAATTAACGGTGCGGGTTCTTACATTCACCCCACCTTTTTAGGATTTTGTCCTCAAAATCAGAAAACATACCTGTCTCGAACCGCGAGATACTGCCGAAGAAGCTCGTCCTCTCGCTCCCAGAATTACCCTTCAGGAATTCTTCACGTTCATCGTACTCTGACCATCAAAATGATCTCGCTCTTCAGCTGTTTCTCGCCACGATCGAGAATCTTGAGTGATCCGACGTGAGTCTTTAGGTTCTCCTGAACCTCAACAACATCATGTTGCATCCCGTATGAAGGATCTGCTACAAACTTGCAAAGTTGAGACACGTAAAACACGTCGTGGGTGTTGGTCAAGTTCGGAGACAAGACAAACCGGTAGGCAATAGGTCCTACTCTACCACGTAACTGGTATGGCCCAATGAATCGCGGGCTCAGTTTCCTCACTCCGAGTGCCCGAACAACACCGGTGACAGTGAAAGTCTCACAAACACGTTCTCACCCTTACTGAACTCCAGTGGACAATGCTTAACATCAATGTAGTTCACCTGGCGACTCTGCGCCTGCTTCAGCTTTCCTCTGATCATCTAAATCGGCTGGTGGTAAATTGGACAACGTCCAAGACAAACAACTCTTTATCCCCAACATCAGACCAACAGGTAGGAGTTCTACACCTCCTACCAAACAGCGCCTCGTAGGGTTCCCTGCCTAGGCTAGCAAGGAAAACACAGTTGCACAAAAACTCAATCGATGCCAAGTACCTATCCCATGTTGGGCCCTGCTCCAAGGTGCAAGCCCTCGACATGTCCTCCAAGGTCTGGATGATTCGCTCAGTCTGTCCAACAGTTTGAGGGTGATAGGTTGTACTCAGTAGCAACTGAGTTCCAAAAGCTCTCTGCAGCGCCTCCCCGAACCGAGAGGTAAACTTCAGGTCCCTATCACTGATGATACTCCCGTGCACCCCGTGAAGACTCACGATCTCGCGAACGACGGGTTTGGCCAACTGCAATGAAGAGAAACTCACCTGTATTGAAGAAAGTGGGCATACTTTGACAATCTGTCCACAATGACCCAAATAGAGTCAATACCAACCTGAGTCTTAGGCCAACCCACCACGAAGTTCATGGAAATACCTTCCCACTTCCACTGCAGTACCTCAAGAGGTTGAAGCTTACTAAACAGCTTCTGGTGTTCAATCTTCACCATTAAGCACAAGCAACAAAGTTCTTCCTTCTTCCAAGACACACTGTCCTGGTTGTTCACACGATCCCAGCACCCTCTTAGCACTTGCGCCTATTGGGTCTACTCCAAAAACTCATTCTCGACTCTTACAATCTCCGCCTCGAGAAGTGCACCCCCAAACAAAGAGGTTACCGTCAAAACTCGAAGTTTCATAATGACATCAAAATGTCATCTGATTCTCTGGGATAATCAGTCACTTTCTCAATAGAGGTGACCCGACCCCACCAACTCTAAACCACACAAATCTTGAGTGAGTTTGGTCCCATTCCATGACTCTAACCTCGACAAGACTTACAAATTATAATCAATATCCTCAAAATAAATTCATATTCATTTCACAGTATGAAATCATGATCATGTTCATTTCAACCAATACATGTTAGTTAACATACTAATTCACATAGCGACGTACCTTAGTCCACGTACACCTGTAAAATTTTCAATTACAATAGCATAATAACCCAAAAACTCTAAGTAACGGTATACCTCAATCTCCATGGTATCTGCAAAATCGAGAGTCAGTCAAAGGTGAAATAACATTGATATATTACAACAGTTTATCGTACTTATTTTATGCTTAACACTATCCATGGTGTTAACATGCCAACTACTTATGACGCATATCAATAATCAACATAAGATCATAGAGTCATGGAGACCACTCAAATCACAAACGAAGTGTACATGCGCTGCCTCGCATATACCAGATCACGCGTGGCCTTGCCACAAATTCCAAGTGTTACACACTCAGTTTCCCTGAAGAGAATTTCACATCCTCAAACAGAGCACCATCACGCTTAAGTAATGGCGTAAGGCATCTTACCTCAATAACAACATGACCGGTGCTTCCCATGGAGACACGCTCGGTCGAATGAAGTCTTTCGCCGAAAGACCCTCAGAACGCTACTTCAACTTAGCCAACTCTGGTGGCGACATCTGGTATGGAGCTAATAACAAGGCCCCACACTGGGCAACAATTCAATGGAGAACGTTATCTCCCACTGTAGCGGACACTCAGGAATCTCCTCAGGAAGCACCTCGAGGAATTCCTTCACCACAGGAATGCCAGTGAGATCCTCCTGTGTCCTACTCACCAAACCTCCCAACATGACATAATCAATGTCCCTGCTCACAAGGCTCTCCTAGCCCGTAGCAATAAAAGGCGGGGAACTGGATGTGGAATCACACGGAGACATCACCACTCTCTAGGCACAACAATCAATCAATCAATCAATCAATCATCGCACAACTATTGGACAATCCATCCACGCCAAGGATGATTTCCAAAATTAGCCATCGGTAATCCCACCCGATCTACCGAGAACTCACGGCCATTCCACTGAAACACGGCATCTCGATGTACAGTGGTGGAATCTCACTTTTCTCCGGTGGCAGTGGTCAACCACAACGGTGGAGAAAGCACAAACACGGGCAACTCAATCCCCACAACAATCGGGGTTGCAATAAAGAATGCGTATCCCCGGAATCAAACAAAACATCAACATCAATTCCACCAATGGACACAGTACCTCTGACTAGGTTCGGAGCTCTATCCGACTACTGCCGATCTAAAGTGTAAACACGCCCAGTAGCAGGTGGCACAGCAGGTGGCGCTGTAGGTGGAAGGGGAACCATCTGCAATGGAACTGCACGAATTGCAGCAGCTCTCGCCGTCGACGACGGACAATCTCTAGCATAGTGGCCCTCCTTGCCACAATGAAAGCAGATCAGCTGACCGGTAGCACAACGTCCTGCATGCTCCTTTCCGCACCCCGAACATGTAGGAGTGGAAGGAGGTCTAGCAAAACCTCCCTGCTGCGAAGAAGTCCTCTTGAACTGGCCAAGCGCCTGCCTAGCCGCAAACTGCTTCCCTTTGACCTCTCCAGCAAACTTCCTATCTTTCCAGGAAGAGCAACTACGAGTTCCCTTCACATCAGCAATCTTGGCCCTATTGGCCTTACTCGTAATGTAGACATCCTCAATGTCCTTACACTGTTGTACCAGTGTACCAAAATCCATCGATGCTGCTTCAGCAATACGCTCTCCAATCTTCTCACTAAGTCCCCTGTGGAACTTAGAAGCCAAAAAGGTCAGAGTAGACATAGTCATCCGAAAGTGTGCAAACTTCACCAGCTCATTAAACTTTGCCAAGTACTCATCAACAGACAACGAGCATTGCACCAACCTGTCGAACTCCCCCTGCTTCCTCTCCTGCGCATTATAAGGGAAGTATCGACCCAGAAAGCAATCCTCGAAGAATGGCCATGTTATAACATGACCCTGCATCTCAAAAGCATGAGAGGTGTTCATCCTCCACTCATGCGCATCTCCCTCCAGGATATACGTGGCAAACATCAGCTTTTGCGGGTCAGTACACTGCATAACCCGGAAGATCTTATCCAGCGCCTGAAGCCATCTCACAGCGGCAATAGGATCATAAGATCCATCAAAAGAAGGTGGCTTATGCTTGCGAAAAGCATTCAGCCGGCGATCAATCACATCACGATCCTCAGCAGGCTCCAAGTAGGGCTTCATCACCCCAGTAAGAGGAGTGGCACCCTCAACGTGACTCAGGCTCTCGTCCTGAAGACTAGGTGGAGGTGGTGGTGGCGGTGGAGGTGGTGGCAGAGGGAATTGACCAACAGCAGGACCATCCCTCATCTCCTCTAACATGACCCTCATCATGGTCATGTTCGCCAGGCGATTCGCCTCCAAAACATCCTCAGCGGCTTTCCTGTTCGCCTATTTGACGGCGTCCAGCATAGCCTGGTTTGCCATTCTCATGGCCTCCTGGTCGGCTAGTCGAGTCGTCTGCATCTCAGCCAATGCAGCCAGGACAGGATCAGGTTGATCCTCGCTAGTATCTCGGTTCCTCCGAGGTAGTACCATGAGTCTGCACAAGTCACACAAGGAATGAGTTGATCAGGCCCATGCAATGTGGTCACATATGCATCATCATAGCAAAACCCAATAGAGAGAACACACAGACACGACTCACAACAAAACATCCTATGTTATTGCAATACATAAAGGCTTTTCTCTAGAAAGTGCTCTGATACCATAAAATGTAACACCCCGTATATATCCGGTTTGTTATCATATCATCGTATTAAGCCACGCTTAATATAAAATGCGAAATATCTTTTCTGTTCAATTATGATGTCATTAACATTAATTAAGTTGAATTACTTAATTCATTTCATAAAACATCACCTGTATGTAAATTGCAAAAGACAGCTAACTGAAATACCTCAATATATAAATAACATAAATGTGTCTCTAGTCACAGAACTACAACACGTAGACCGGATAACCCTTATAGTTTATACAACTTAACCTAAAAGGTACTAACATCAAAGCGGCATGGACAAACCCCATGCTCACCAAATAAGGCAACAAGCCCAACATAGTCTCAATTCAAATATCATAATAATGACAGAAAAAATAAACAGCATCCAATATCTAGTCATGTCAGCATACAACATATATAATCAACTAAGCTCCGGCCTCCTACAGCCAGAGGCATCAGCCCCCAAGTAACCTGAACCTGAAATAAGCGTCCCCAAACGTGGGGTGAGATCTCTAAACAAGAAATCTCAATAAGACAAGGGGTCCTCAAGGATCTGCCACCCCAAGCTCACTTACATCTGCAATATAAGTTCTAAAGCAGTTTACACAATATATATAAGTTCCAAAGTCAGTGTAATGCCTAGATAACCATGTCATGTGTGTCAATATAATCTACTGGCCAGAGAAATGCAGGATATACGTCTATCTCCTACAAATAGTGCAAGACGCGACTTGCATACACCCCAGTCTCATCATCTTGTATGACGCTACATACTCAGGCTTACCGTCAAAGTGGAACAACACATGCATATTATAAGGCCTTTACACATAACAGTTCAAAAGCATTCCAATCATCAAAGAATGAAAACACATCATGCATATAAACCATTCCCCCATGGGGTATGGTGGAACCAACAATGGCTAAACCGAGGACACGAAAGCTTACCTCTCAAGCTATCCGTCCAAACCAAGATTCCACACTGGCCCAAGGTCACCAAATAGCACAATCACAGTCTGTTTATATCAGAAATATAATCAATAACCATACTTGATTACTTAATCATTTTCAAAACTGCAATTTCATATCTTTATGAAATATTCTAATATTTTACTATGTTAAAATAGACATCTTAAGGTTTCCAACGATATATTTTATGTCTCAATCGGAGTTGTATGACTCCGGTTATATTTTTCGCAAAGTGACTGTTGTAAACTGAATTTCCAGCAATCAAGTCACGACTTCAAACTAACACTAAGACCAAAACACTTATCCAATGGCTATTAAATTTTATAGAATTGTAGCCCTATGTGTTAGCTTTACATAGGTCTAAACCTCACTCAATTTGGAGTTTTGTAGCTCAAGATATCGCGATTTTACTAAACTAGGTCGTTGCTGTCACAGGTAGGAATCGATTCCCAAACATGGAGAATCCATTCCTGCACTTGGAAATCGATTCCCAACAGAAGTTCAAAAACACTAAACATGCATAGATTAACAACTCTCAACTTAGCTAATCAAAGTTCCCTCTTTTAGTGACTAAAACAAGCTAAAATCATGGATTTAAAGAGGAATGATCAAGGTATACCTATGGAGGCTCAAACACAGCAGAACAAGGTGCTCTTAGAGCTCTTAAATCTGTCCCAAGAAGTCAGATTACACAAGCCACGAAATGGTGACCAAAACTTGGTCCTTTCTCAACTAAAATGGCACCTTGAAGCTTCAAATGGCATGGAGATGTCTACCACACCTCACAACCCCAAAGTCAGAAACTTTCTCCCTCACCACAACTCCCACAACTCAGAAATGACTGGACTTTTACCCACCCAAGGCTAGAGCACACTCATACAAGCAACTTTGGTGAAGAAATGCAGTGGAAAGGTGCTCTCTTGGAGCTTCAATGGAGGAGAGAAGGTGGGAGAAGGTGGCTGCCTCCCTAGGTTTAGAAAATGCTACGTAGAAGATGAAGGGCTGACCTAGGATCATGTGCCCTTGGGTATTTATAGTCGCGCTTAAGTTAATCACGCAGTATTAGCATTAATAGCTACACTTATCGTTTTAAACTCAAACTTGGGATTCTGAACCTAGCCATTTTTATAAGATTTTTCATATTTTTATTTTATTTTCCGCAGCACATTTCCGGTACGCACTTTTCCATAGCCAGTATCAGTTCTGGCACTAGTTCTCATTATTTTAAATTGAAACTTGTTTTACAAGTCCTACATATTATTCTAGAAATATTCAAGCACTTATTATAATTTTCCGGGACACTTCATCGATACGCATTTATACCGAATAGCAGAACTGGTATCTGCATTTTTCGTCCGAAAAGAGACTTTCAGCATTCATAATCACTTTCTATATTTATTTAAGCCTTCTCAAAATTATTAAGGTCAATTATGGAATTATTTATTAATTTCACATATTTAATTAATTATTTTCCTTAATTAACGGTGCGGGTTCTTACAATGGAAGTGATGAGTTTGACAGGAATTATATTACTTTGACCCTCATAACTAATATAAAATGGTGACAGTTAGAGATAACAAAATGGGCTCTGCTCGGAGGGCCGGCTTGCTCCACCCACCAACACATTTTTTTCTTATATTTATTGTCTAACAAATCATGCTGATATGAAATGTTAACAGTTAGAGATGGAAAAATGGCCTCGGCCTGAAGGCCGACCCACCCTGTTTGCCCGCCAACATGTTTTTCTTCTTCTTATATTTATTGTGTAACAAATTTGTCTTTGTAAGATCATTGGATTTATTGCTGTAAATATTTTAGAAACAAATATTTAAACAAAATGAATAATTATATTATAATAAATGAAAGTCTATCTTTGGAAAATACTAAAAGAAGCTGAATCAAACTACGTAGTTTTTTAATGACTACAGGACAAACTAATAAAATGGCATTTGCATTTTATATCAAATAATCAAACAAGATGTCTTTGCAAAGTTTGATGGACTGTAAGTAATCACTAAGCCCACAAGTATATAACTTTATACATGGAGTAAAGTTTGATTTGAACTAACAAAAAAAATGATTCTTATTGATTACTCAATTAATACTTATGCAATTAAGCTAATGAATGGTGTTTTGAATTATTACATTCAACTTCTACTATGAAGTGTGTGTTAGAATATTAAACGTACTAACTCAAATATTTGCCAACTCTATATGTATCAAAAGTTGGAGTTAGGTACCACAGCGTTGATTTAAATAAAATTCAGAGATATATTTTTACGATTTGCGTTAACTTTATGATACAGATAAACCGATTTCTTTTTTTCCCATGCATCGTATGGGTAATAGACTAGTACTTGTACAACCCATTAACAATTATGGGGAGTTTTTTTCTCCTTTTTTTGGGTGGTGAGTTTTCAATTACTTTTGTTAATACCACTTTTGTTTGTGGCCTAAGCTGTTCGGGTGGTTTTTTCTTCTTCTTGTTTAATGTATTTGAGTATCAATTTTAAAAAGGATTAGTGTTTCTCATGTTATAGGAGATAATTTTATCTCCTATATACATATAAAAAGTGTATGGGCTCCATGTGGCCCCATGTGAAAAGAAAAGAAAAACAATGGCCCTACATAATTTTATGTGAGTGTAGAAAATAAAATTATCTCGTATAACATAAAAAATACTAATTTCATTTTAAAATAAGTAAAAATCACTAAAAATTCAAAATAGTATTTTATTTTTAGGCCAACATTTTCTAACTTTAAATAAAATTATTATTTTAAATTTTTTTAAATGTTCATTGTAAAAAAGCATTGTTTAGCAACGTTCACTATAGAAACAAGCATAAGCATTGCTTAATAGAGAACAGAACATGGTGGGATAAACAATTTGATTTTTTGACCATCATATTCATACTCTTCTATCACTTCTTTCATATTTCATGTTTTTAAGTTCCTCAATTCTAACTTCACGTTCCGGGGTAAAACAGAATCAAGAAGGACTACAATAAATGAAAATTAATTAAGTATGACTTTAAACTTCATAATTAGAGACTTAGCGTCCACTGTGAGTCTTTTTTATCCACTGGATGAGGCATAATGGTAGAGAATGATGACTCGCTGGCTTTTTGCTGTAATATTGTAAAACATGTCATTAGCTTCCCACACCATTACTTTCCCTTTTCAAATATAAATTATGTTAGCATAGAAGCACGATAGGATGTGATAGTACTGTGTAAAGAACCTTGGAATACAGTACTATCACATCTGTAACTTGGGTAATAAATGGTTTGTTTCTTTTATTGATGATTGCACTCGTGTAACTTGGGTTTACTTAATGCGTGAAAATTCTGAGGTACCACAACTGTTCTTTCAATTTTATAAAATGATTGAGACTCAATTTGATAAAAAAATCAAAAGACTAAGGACAGATAATGGTACTAAATATGTTAATCACTCTTTTTCCCAATTTATACGAAGTCAATGTATGATTCATGAACTTACTTGTGTAGACACCCCTCAACAAAATGGGATTTCTGAAAGAAAGAATCGTCACCTTCTTGAAGTTGCTTGTGCCTTACTATTTCAAACACTTGTACCCAAATGCTATTGGGGAGATGCCATTCTTACTGCAGCGTTCTTGATTAATCGTCTACCCACTCGGGTTCTCGATAATGTAAGTCTTATTCACTCCATGACTTCTTTTTTTCCTTCTATTCCAACTTTGCAAAGTCTTCATCCTCTAGTGTTTGGGTGTGTTGTCTTTGTTCATGTTCATAAACAGCATCGCATTAAGTTAGATCATAGGGCTCTTAAATGTGTTTTTGTAAGAACCTGCACCGTTAATTAAGGAAGTTAATTAATTAATTATGTGAAATTAGGAAATAATTCCATAATTGACCTAATAATTATTATGAGGCTTAAATAAATATAGAAAGTGGTTATTATGTTGAAAGTCGCTTTTTTGACGAAAAGTGCAGATACCGGTTCTGCTAGTCGTTATAAATGCGTACCGAGAAAGTATCCCGAAAAATTATAATAAGTGCATTAATATTACTATAATAATATATAGGACTTATAAAACGAGTTTCAAGTTAAAATAATGAGAACTGGTGCCAGAACTAATATTGGCTATAGGAAAAGCGCGTACCGAAAAAGTGCTGCGAAAAATATAAGAAAAATATGATAATTCTTGTAAAATTGAGTAGGTTCAGAATCCTGAGTTTGGGATTAAAATGTTAAGCGTAGCAATTAACGTTAATACTGTGTGTTTAATTGTTAAGTGGCTATATATACATTAGTTTGGCACTAAACCCTAGGCCATACACTATCCTATGTGACTCTTGAAGGGCTGGTCAGCTGGTGCTTGGTTCTATTGTCTTCCTTCACCATTTTCTTGGTCAAGTTGTCACCTTTGCTTGAGTTCTTCACCTTTGAGCTTGTTTACACTTGAGAGCTATCATTGTGAGGGGGTGAGGGTGCATATTCTGAGTCCTTGCCACTGTGTGAGTCAGTTTTGAGGGCTGAGTTTGGGAGTTGGGTTGTGGGAACCTTAGTGATGGAATTTTGAACTTCAAAGTGTCACCTTTGTGAAGAAAGAACTCATCTTGTGTGCAACTTTCGTGCACCATCTTAGCCTGAGTATTCGGAGCTGCTTGGTGAGCTCCAAGAGCCTTCATTTCTGAGTTTGAAGCTTGGTAAGTGTTACCACCCTTTGATCATGAGTTTAATGGGTTAAAGTTGATGTCTTGGCATGTTTAATGAGTTAAACAAGTAACCAACTGGTATATGAACTTAAAACAGAGTAAAAATGCATGCTTTGACGTTTTAAAGTGTTAAAAATGGAACCTTGGATGGATATCTTCGCGAAATGCAGAAACTGCATTCTGTCGCGAAATATTCGGATACGGATATCCGGATATTGATATCCACATATGGGGTTCTGTGATATCCGGATATTGATATCCGGATATGCCCCCGACAAATATCCGGATATTCTGGGATTCGAAGAACAGTAGCTGCAGTGTTCATACAGTAGGCTATTGGGGGTTTTTGGACCCTAGTTTGAGGAAGTTGAACTTCTGTAATAATTGAACTAAGTCATAATCAAGTGATTAAGGGCTTGTGGCTTGTGTGAAGCCTTAAGACGTAAAACGTAAGGAAAGGCATTGTCTTTATGTTGTATGCTTGTAGAGTATGATTGTTGATATATTATTGGTCCATAACAGATTGTGATTCTGCTGTGTTTGGACTTTGAGTTGTGGACTCTTGGCTTGGATTGTTAGCTTGCGAGGTAAGCTTTCGTGTCCTCGGTTTAGCCATGTTGTGGTTCCACCATGTCCCATGGGGGTATGGTTATATGCATGCTGTGTTACATGCTTTGATATATTGAAATGCTTTTGAGCTTATATTGTGCAATGGCTTATGATATGTATGTGGTGTTCACCCGAAGGGATGGTATCCTAAGGGTAGGTACCGCAGGGCGCGTACTGTGTGGGTAATAGACGTATTACTACATTTCTCTGGCCAGTAGATTATTGTATTGACGCACATGACATGGTTAGCTGCTGCATTGCACTATTTTGGAAATGATGTTGTTAAAACTGTTTTGGAACTTATATTGCACATGTAAGTGAGCTTGGGGTAGAAGATCCTTGAGGACCCCTTGTCTTACTGAGATTTCTTGTTTAGAGATATCACCCCACGTTTGGGGCGCTTATTTCAAGTTCAGATAGTATGTGGGCTGATGCCTCTGGCGGCAGAAGGCCAGAGCTTAGTTGATGATATTGCTGTTTATTATGCTGACATATTGGATGCTGGAAGGTCTGCTGATGTTATGTTTTTAGTTGCTTTTATTATGCTGTTGATGTTGAGACTTCTGTTGGGCTTGTGCCTTATTTGGGTGAGCGTGGGGTTTGTCCATGCCACTTTATGTTAGTACTTTGAGTTGAGTTGTATAACTTAGTAGGTTGTCCGATCTACGTGTTGTATTTCCGTGACTAGAGACTTATATCTGTTATTTTAATTACTGAGGTTTTCAGTTAGTTGTCTTTTGCAATTTACATACAGGCATGGTTTTATTTAAATGATTAATTAAACAAGTGGGTAATGATAATGACATCATAAATGAAAGAAAAAGATTTTTTGCATTTTTAATTAAGCGCAGCTTAATACGATGATATGATAACATTACCGGATATATACGAGGTGTTATATTTTATGGTATCAGAGCAATGGTTCGAGGGAAAAACTTGTATATATTGCAATAACTAAGATGTTTGGTTGTGTCTGTCTTGTGTGTTTGCTCTGTTGGGTTTTATTATGATGATGCATATATGATCACATTGCGTGGGCCTGATCAACTCATAATTTGTGTAACTTGTGCAGAGTCATGGTAGGATCCAGGAGAACACGAGAGACTGTTGAGGGTCGACCCGACCCAATCCTGACTGCATTGGCTGATATGCAGGAGGCCACTAGATTGGCCAACGTGGCAATGATGGACGCTGCTATAGAAGCGAACCAGAAGGCCGCGGAGGATGCTCTTGAGGCAAATCGGTTGGCGAACATGACCATGATGCGGGTTATGTTGGAGGAGATGAGGGTTGGTCCTACTGTTGGTCAGTTCCCTCCGCCACCACCTCCACCGCCACCGCCGCTGTCGCCTCCACCTAGTGTTCAGGATGAGAGCCTGAGTCACATTGGTAGTGCCACTCATGTCACAGGGGTGATGGAACCCTTTATGGAGCCTGCTGAGGATCGTGATGTGATTGATCGCCGGCTTAATGCTTTTCGCAAGCATAAGCCACCTACTTTTGATGGGTCTTACGATCCTATTGCTGCAGCGAGATGGCTTCAGGCGCTGGACAAGATATTCCGGGTCATGCAGTGTACTGATCTGCAGAAGCTGATGTTTGCTACTTACATGCTGGAGGGCGATGCCCATGAGTGGTGGATGAACACCTCTCGTGCTTTCGAGATGCAGGGTCATGTTATGACGTGCCATTCTTTGAGGATTTTTTTCTGGGTCGGTACTTCTCGTATGATGCGCAGGAGAGGAAACAGGGGGAGTTCGACAGGTTGGTTCAGGGCTCGTTGTCTGTTAACGAGTACCTGGCCAAGTTTAATGAGCTGGTAAAGTTTGCACACTTTCAGATGATTTCGCCTACTCCGATTTTCTTGGCTGCTAAGTTTCGCAGGGGACTTAGTGAGGATATTGCTGATCGTCTTGCTGGAGAAGCTTCGAGAGACTTTGGGACACTTGTGCAGCAGTGTCGAGACATCAAGGATGTCTGCATCACGAGCAAGGCCAAGAGGGCCAAGGTTGCTGAGGTGAAGGGGACTGGTAGTTCCACTCCCACTTCCACTTCCTGGAGAGACAGGAAGTTTGGTCCGAAAGGCAAGGGAAAGCAGTTTGTGACTAGGCAGGCGCCTGGTCAGTTCAAGAGGACTTCTCCGCAGCAGGGGAGCTTTGCTAGGCCTCCTTCCACTCCTAGATGTTCGGGGTGTGGAAAGGAGCATGTGGGACGTTGTGCTTCGGGGCAGTTGGTATGCTTCCAGTGTGGCAAGGAGGGCCACTTTTCTAGAGACTGTCTGTCGTCGACGGTGAGAGTTGCAGCTGTTCAGGCAGTTTCTTTGCAGATGGTTCCTTTGGCGTCTACTCCGGCACCTGCAGTGCCACCTGTTTCTGGACGTGTGTACACGTTGGATCGCCAGCAGTCAGATAGAGCTCTGAACCTTGTCAGAGGTACTATGTCTATTAGAGATTCATCAGTTGATGTTTTATTTGATTTTGAGGCTACGCATTCCTTTGTTGTAACCTCGATTGCTTTGGGACCTGAGTTACCCATGTCTATGCTTTCTCCACCGTTGTGGGTGACCATTGCCACTGGAGAAAAGTGTGATTCCTCCACTGTTCATCGCGATGTGGCGTTTCAGTGGGATGGCCGTGAGTTCTCGGTAGATCTGATATGATTGCTGATGACCAACTTGGAGATTATTCTGGGCATGGATTGGTTGTCTAGAAACTGTGCATTGATTGATATCTGTGCAAAGCGCGTGGTGATGTCTCCTTGTGATTCCACAGCTAGTTCCTCGCCATTTATTTCTTTGCTACAGGCTAGGAAGGCCTTGAGAGCAGGGGCATTCGGATATGTCTTGTTGGGAGGTTTGGCGAGTGGGACACAAGAGGATATCACTGGCAAACCTGTGGTGAGGGAATTCCTCGGAGTGTTTCCGAAGGAGATTCCTGAGTTTCCGCCTCAGAGGGAGATAGAGTTCTCTATTGACTTATTACCTGGTGTGGGGCCTATTTCTTTAGCTCCATATCGGATGTCGCCACCGGAGTTGGCAGAGCTGAAGAAGCATATTGAGGATCTTTCAGCGAAAGATTTCATTCGACCGAGTGTGTCTCCTTGGGGAGCATCGGTCATCTTTGTGAAGAAGAAAGACGGGATAATGCGATTGTGCACTAACTGCAGGCAGTTGAACAAGGTGATGATCAAGAACAAGTATCCCCTTCCTCGGATTGACGATCTGTTGGATCAGCTTAGGGGTGATTGCGTGTATTCGAAGATTGATCTCTGGTCCGGACACTATCAGATTCGGGTAAAGCCGGAGGATGTCCCTAAGACCGCGTTTCATTCGAGATACGGTCACTTTGAGTATTTGGTGATTCCTTTTGGACTCACAAATGCACCCGCAGTGTTCATGGATTACATGAACAGGATTTTCCAATAGTATCTGGATCAGTTTGTGATTGTCTTCATTGACGACATTCTGCTTTACTCCAAGACTGAGGAGGAGCATGCAGAGCATCTGAGGATTGTTCTGCAAGTGCTGAAGGAGAAAAAGCTTTATGCTAAGCCTTCTAAGCGTGAGTTTTGGCTCAAATCAGTCAAATTTTTGGGGCATGTGATTTTAGCATATGGAGTTGCAGTGGATCCCAACAAGATCGAGGTCGTGCTGGATTGGGAGAGACCCAAGACAGTTACGGAAGTGAGGAGCTTCTTAGGTTTGGCAGGTTACTATCGGAGGTTCATCAAGGGATTCTCCACGATGGTTCTCCCTTTGACTCGCCTTACCCGAAAGGAGACTCCATTTGTGTGGACTCTCGAGTGTGAGGAGTGCTTTCAGGAGTTGAAGGAGAGATTGACGACTTCACCTGTGTTGATCCTTCCTGATCCTGAGGAGCAGTTTGAGCTTTACTGTGATGCTTCTGGAAAGGGGCTGGGCTCTGTTTTGATGCAGTCTGGTAGAGCTGTTGCTTTTGCTTCGAGGCAGTTGAAACCTCATGAGGAGAATTACCCGACTCATGATTTGGAGTTTGTTGCGATTGTTTTTGCTTTCAAGATTTGGAGGCATTATCTGTTCGGTATACAGTTTGCTGTGTGCAGTGACCACAAGAGCTTGAAGTATCTGTTTGATCAGAAGGAGTTGAACATGAGGCAGATGAGATGGATGGAGTTTCTGAAAGATTATGACTTTGAGTTGAAGTACCATCCTGGCAAGGCCAAAAGGGTAGCTGATGCTTTGAGTCGAAAATCCATGAGTCGATCCAGTTTGACGATGGGTGACTTCGACATCATAGAGAAGTTTCGAGATCTGAAGGTGCTTCCTTATTTGGGGGTTCACTTCTCGAGATGGAGACTGTGAGAGTCAGGAATGAGCTTATGGACAAGATCCAAGAGGCGCAAGTGCAGAAAGAGTGTCTCGATTACGTGAAGAACCAAGACGGCGTGTCTTGGAATGAGGATGGACTTCTGTTATTTCAGAAGCGGATTGTTGTTCCTCGAGGTCCGTTGACCGAAGAGGTTATGGCAGAGGCCCATAAGGGTCAGTTTACTGTTCACCCTGGTGCTACAAAGATGTATCAAGACCTGAAGGGAAATTTCTGGTGGCCAGGAATGAAGAAGGACATAGCTGTGTATGTGTCCCAGTGTTTGATCTGCCAAAAGGTGAAGATTGAACACTAGAAGCCGTCTGGTAAACTTCAACCTCTTGAGATTCCAGAATGGAAATGGGAGAGCATTTCCATGGACTTCGTAGTGGATTTTCCTAAGACTCGGGCGGGTTGTGACTCTATCTGGGTCATCATGGACAAACTGACGAAGTCTGCCCATTTTCTTCCGGTGAAGGTGAGCTTCACTACAGAGCAGTTGGCCAGACTTTATGTTCGCGAGATTGTGAGACTTCACAGGGTGCCCGAGAGTATCATTAGTGATAGGGACCCGAAGTTCACATCTCGGTTCTGGGAGGCACTGCAAGAGGCTTTTGGTACGCAGTTGAGACTGAGTACAGCCTATCACCCTCAGACTGATGGACAGACTGAGAGGACCATCCAGACCTTGGAGGACATGTTGAGGGCTTGCACGTTGGAGCAAGGTTCAGCATGGGATAGGTACCTTCCGTTGGTTGAGTTTTCGTATAACAACAGCTTTCATGTTAGCCTGGGCATGGCGCCCTACGAGGCGTTGTATGATAGGAGGTGTCGAACTCTTACCTGCTGGTCTGAGGTTAGAGATTGTGAATTGTTTGGCTTGGACTTTGTCCAAGATACCGCCCTGCAGATCCAGATGATCAGGGAAAAGTTGAAGCAGGCGCAGAATCGTCAGAAGAGCTATTATGATGTTAAGCATCGTCC